>NW_027397067.1:61830343-61991963 GCF_003265705.2 Callorhinus ursinus | reverse complement strand
TTTCTTTGTCTTCCTTCTGAGGAAGATAATTATAGTAATATTTCCAGCTCCTGGAAAAGAAAACTTGAGCCAATCAGATTCCCTTTTATGCATATGTGAGGTATGTCTGATGGCCCCTTATTGTATTTTCCACATTACACTCTTTGAATTTCCCGGCTCCTCTGTGTCTTTTATTTAGTTGTGCCACTGGTGTTACAGATCTGGTGTTCACATGTGTGTTCTCGTCATACTCAGCTCTTCTGCCTTATCATTGGTTAACATTGAGCTTTACCTCCTTGATGCTCATCTATTTGCATGAGCATGATGATGACCCTCTTGGCTCTCCTCCTCTTTTTCCAATGCCACCTTCTCTAGTTGAGAGCAAGGCCCCTTCCTCTATCACTCCCTGAATGTCAGTGCCACCTGGGGAATGGCTCCTCTTAGCTCTTCTCATTGTGCATGCTCTCTGGAGAATCTCATCCACTGCCATTGTTTTAACCATCCCCTCCTTCATAGTGATTCTCAAGTATATCTTAGATTACTATGAAGCTTCAGATCTTTACTTTAATCTCCCTAAAGGGCATGAACTCTGAATATTCTACTCAAATTAAAAATGTTCTAAATCAACTCCATTGTCTTTTTCACCATCTCCCCAGCCTATTCTTCCCCCTGTGTTTCTTCTCAAGGTTAATGCCATTACTCATTCCATCACCTAATGTAGAAGGCTCACCTGACCTATGATTACTCCTTCTCCCTTACCACCCATATGTAATCAGTGACCATATCTTCTGAATTCTGCTTGTAAAATGGGTTTCCAGTCTTTTCCTGCCTCATGACCGTGCTAGCTACTGTGTTAAACCATTCCTCTTAAGCTCCTTCCCAGGCCATAAGAATGACACTAGTTATTTGATCTCTAGTCTCTACCCTGTCCCATTTGTTCACCTTTAATTAACTTCCTACTTCTATTGCCAGACTTAATTTAAATATATTTCTGATGACATTATATCCCTCCTTAAAACATTTGATGGCTCCCAGCTGCCTACAGAATAAAATCCAAACTTTTTACTGTTCCATAGAAAGCCATTCTGGGCATTTCATAGATGTATTAACTTTGGGCAAGTTACTTGTCAGAGATTAAGATTCCTCAGTTGTAAAAATGGGAATAAGACCTATTTCACAGAGTTGTTATGAATATGGTATAATAAAACTCATGAAAAGACCTAGTCTTGATGAGGTATCACCTCTTCTGAGAAGCCTTACCTCATCTCTCAGGCAGAACCAATCATTCTCTCCTTCATTAGTAAGCACGTTGTTCGTACTAATAATGTGTTCATTACATAATATCTATTTAGTATCCATTTATTCTTCCATCCACTGGGCACCAGGATCTGTGGTGTTAGGGATAGAAAGGAACACTCAATCTAGCAATGAGGATAGAATGTGTATGCCCTTATAGAAATACATAGATTTATAGTAATGCTAAAGAACTGAAACTTAGCCTCACCTGGGAATAGGTGGGATAAAGGAAGACTTGCCAAAGGTATAATACATGAACTAGATCTTGAATGATATAAATTTTGACAGATGGCTAAGGGCTGGCATGAGGCAGAAGGAAGCACCTGTACAAAGGCATGGTAGCAGGAGGTCTGTCCATCTCCCCTGTGGAACACAGACAACCTCATTGTCTTCTGATTTTCCTGTGCTTTCCTACCTCCTAGCATAGTACTTAGCAGAGAGTGGATCTTCCATTTATTTTTACTGATTTAAAATTAATTGTTCTCCTTTTCTCTTTTTGACTATTCTCAATTTAATCTTAAAGCAATAAATTCAATTATGGATTCATAAAAAAAAGAGTAGCTACAGAGCCATTTTGCATCATCCATGGGCAAAATTGTGCAGAATCTTTTTTATTCTGTTGTGATCTTTTTGTATTATTTTGACTAGTAAAGGTGATGGTGATGGCTCTTAAACAAATACACCTTTCACAAGTGCTCTTAAATATATAAGCCACTCCTTTGTTGAGTTGTTTTTCCTACTATTTTCAATTTTAAATTATCTGAGAGATACTGTCAAGCAACTATAAACTGAGCATTTTCTCCTAAGACCCCGTGAATTGCCTACTGGCTCATGGTAGATGAGGATCAGGAATCTTACAGGAGTTTGTGGAGATGATTCTTCTGTAATCGGGGACTTTCATTACCACTTCCTCATCCAGTGTTATTTGATTAGGAGCTGCCAACCACATGTCACCTCTAAGTTGCATCCAAGATAGCATTTCCTCAATCTGTTACCTTCTTGAGCTTTTCCCCAACACGTTTCATAATCTCTGTACTCTGTTATACAAATGGTGTGGCCAGGAATAGTTCTAATTTTATCAAGTATCTGAGCCTTCTGAGAAATTCTCTTTGGTTAGTTTTATATTTAAAGGCCTAAACGTAGACTTCTGGGGGGCATTATTGAGCTCACGCATCAATATGTCGGTAGGGGTTAGCATTGTGCCATGTACACCCTAGTTAGACCCACTCCAATTTCATTTTCATTATGGGAGTCTATTATGGCTGGGTCATTCAAGAAGGTATTTGCAGTGAGGCTTCAAATGGACCCTTCTTATCTGCTGCATTCTTCATGGTAGAAAAATATTTATTCCAACTGCCCCGATGGTCCCTCTAACCAGCATAAGGGAGAAGTATCCACACATCATTTTTTTAATTTGGACATGTTCTTTCAGGAGTTAACCTTGTCCTTATTTCTGCACAACTCTGTGTTTTTATGGCATTTTTCCATGCTGAAAAGTAACTGTTAAGGATGCCAAATATTTCGTGTCTGCCTCTGCAGAAATCACCAACCTCAGAATTCTTTACTGTTCACCTCTTTGCATTTCAGTGTTCTAGGTGGAATTAAAAATGTATTTGATATCTTTTGTTTGGACAATTCGAGATGGCTATGTGATTGCATTCTTATTTTACCTTGTGGTTTGTGAATTTGAAGGACCTTGAATGACTGATATTGTACTGACGTTTGTTTTCCACAACTGACACTGGGTTCCTTTCTTCAGGGTAAGGCTAGAACCTGCAATTTTGTTCGAATCTCTTATGGACCTCATTTAGAAAAGCAGTTGTAATAGGGCAATGGCATGTGGACCTGATGAGAGAAAATGAAAGCCATTTTCAGGGATGCACTGAGCTGCTTTGGCTTTTCTAAGAAACAGAGAAATATACTATCTGTATACTTTAGAATTTCAGTCCCTAATATTATATATTGCCTACTTCCTCTGTGGCCTTTTTCTCTGGGGCCACCAATTCTCAATGCCTGGAGTAAAATTTTACAAAGGGTAGATATTCAAGATTCTTGTTGCATTCATGTGTCTACCTGCCAATTCCAGAAGGCATCACATATGTAGTCTACACTGTGATTGCTCCAACCTTGTGCCCCAGCCAGGAGACAAAATCTCTCCTTCTCTGAAGTAACACCTTTGTTATTAGTATCCTTTTTTAATCACTTTATATAGTAGCAATTACACAGCTGCTCACTCAGTAATTCATCCAGAAAACCTTTACTGAGATCCTGTCATGTACCCGGCACTTGATGCTGTGTGTTAGGGATACAGGGATGAATATAATAATCCTTGATGTTGAAGTCAAGTGAAAGATACATAACAGAGGTAATCATAGAATTCAAGGATCATGTAGGAAGTGCATCTAAACCAGAAAGAATATGTCAGGAAAGGTTCCAAGAGGCAGTGACCTCTAAACTGAGCCAGATATTTAGTTAGGGTATGTTAATTTTTGATTTAGTCATCAAGCAAATATAAAATTGCCAAGATGATCAGAACCTCAGAGAAATATACCATGCTGTAAAACTTTTATTTACTAAAAAAAAATCTGTATTTACTGAGTGCCTGACCTTTACTGGGTGTTGGTGAAATTCAGTAAGAGAGACATGGTTCTCAGATACACTGGATTTCACATTTCCGTGGGGAAGACAACTTCCAAACAAATAATCTTTGTAATGCAGTGAATGATTTGAAAGGAGATGTTAATGATGCTTTGGGAGTGAGTAAGCAGCAGGACTTCCTTGACTCTGAGTGATCAGGAAAATCTCCCTCAGGAGCTGTAGCAAAGGTGTAGGGCAGGTGGGGCTTAGGTACTATGGAAAGAAAATGTCCCAGTTGGAGAGAACAGCTTGTTCTGTGGCAAACATTGAAGAAGGAGCTCGGTGCATCCCAGGAACATGTGGAAGGCCAGAAGGAATGCTCATTTGGTTAGAAGGTGGAGAGAGTGAGCAGGAGGGGAGACAGTGGTGGGAAGTAAGATGGGAAAGGGTAAGGGAGCGGTGAAGTGAAACTTTCTGTGTTTGCTCTCCTAAGGAATTTAGAGACAGTGGGGGGGCCACTAAAGGGTTTGAACCAGAGACCCTCCTGATCAGCTTTGTATAACAAAAGAAGAGCAGATACACTGAAGAAGGACAAGACAAGAGGCCAGACTCCAGTGAGGAAGCTCTTGCATTAATCTGTGCAGATGAGGACAGCCTAAAGGAGGGTGGTGGCCAGTGGGAATGGAGAAAAGTCACCTCAAGAGACAAGGCAATGAGGCAACTCATGACGAAAGAGTGAGCAACAGTGAAAAAGAGGATTGTAAAGGATCATCTTTCACATCTCTGTACCACATTCTCCTCCCCCAAATCCATGCTCTCTGCAGCAGAATTTTCTTCATGCCTCTTCACAACTCCAGATTCCTGGACCTGTGGAATTAGGCTTTCCGGCCCAGGCGTTTGTATTTTCCACAGCTTCACCCTGACGTGATGCTTATGCAGATGGAAGTGTGAGTGGTACTGCCCAACACTCTACAGACCCCACATGCACAGTGTACCAGACACTCTGCCCCTTCACAGCCTGAGGAGGGCTCGCTTGGGGTGAATGAGCGTATCTCGTATTAAAGCCCAAACTGGAGTGGAGCCTGTCCTATACTCTCACCTTACCTTGCAGGTGATGCCCTCAAGGTCCAAGAAAGAGGCCCACCCCCCCATAGGTCCCAGGAGACCGCCACTGAAATCCTATCTCCCCAATTTCCCCAGGCAGAATGAAATAGGTTCTCTTGGGCAGTGCCCTAGGACAATAAAGAAGGTACTTCGCATCAAGACTCCACCATTTCCTGTGTAAGACAGGGGAAAGGCGAGCCTCATGGTAGGACCTCCTCTAAAGATAGAAGGGGGAAGAAGAGAAAGGAAAGTGGTTGCTTCAACTCTACAAGGAGCAGTTTGGGATTCATATTTGAAACCATCAAGGTTTTGTAAAGTTCGGAAGCTGTTTCAATATTCATTATTGAATTAATTCATTATTGAATTAATATTCATTAATATCTAACATTGGCATTAGATGCTGCATTTATTTCCATTCAAAGGCACAAGTTACCAAATCTTCAATTTATTACGAACGGGAAGTCTGGAGCTAAGATTGATTGTGCACCTATTTGCACATTTGGCATTTTGAATTCTATATTTAGCCCCCACAGTAATTCTGCAAGAGGGATAACATGAACCCCATTCTATAGATGAAGAAACTTGGCCCAGAGAACTGCACTGCTCATTCAGGGTCATGGCAGAAAAGTGAGACTATTAGTCAGGGTTCTCCAGAGACACAGAACCGTTAGGGGATAGGTACTTAATGTTTAATTATAATATATATGCAGAGAGAGAGAGAGCCTTACTGTGAGGAATTGGCTTTCACAATTATGGAGGCTGAGAAGTCCCAGGATCTGTTGTCAGTGAGCTGAAGACACAGGGGAACCAGTGGCGGTCTAGTTTGAAAACCAGCAGGCCAAAAACCCGAGAAGAGCCAGTGTTTCAGTTCAACTCCTAGGCAGGGAAAAACCAATGCCCTCCCTCGAAACAGGCAGAAAGGATCACCTTTAACTTGAAGGAGGGTCAGCCTTTTTGTTCTTTTCAGGCCTTCAACTGATTGTATAAGACCCACCCATATTGGAGAGAGCAGTCTGCTTTTACTCTGGCTACCCACTCAAATGTTAATCTCATCCAAAAACACCATCACAGACACACTCAAAATAATGTTTGACCAACTATATGGGTACCCCGTGGACTGATCAAGTTGACACATAAAACTGTCACGGTGGGCAAGTAACTAGTTGTCTTCAAAACCAGTGCTCCTTCCTGGTGATCTACCTGCCTGCTGTTAAGTCTCTCTTCTTTCAAAGGTACATTTTCTTCTTTTATATAAAAAACTCTGACGCTAATGTACTTTCTTTAATTCAATTAGCCAACAGAGAGTACATCATTAGTTTCAGAGGTAGAGTTGAGTGATTCATCAGTTGCATATCACACCCAGTGCTCATCATATCATGTGCCCTCCTTAATGCCCATCCCCCCAATTACCCCAGCCCCCACTCCATCCCCTCAGTTTGTTTCCTAGAGTTAAGAGTCTCTTATGCTTTGTCTCCCTCTCTAATTTCTTCCCATTCCATTTTCCCTCCCTTCCCCTATGATCCTCCGCACTGTTTCTTATATTCCTCACATGAGTGAAACTATATGATAATTATCTTTCTCTGACTTACTTCACTCAGCGTTATACCCTCCAGTTCCATCCATGTCGATGTAAATGGTAAGACACCAATGTACTTTTTAAAAAAATTAATGCTTAGAATATTGTATGGTAATTAATATAATAAAATTAAATTGAAAAAATTAATGCTTGAGGGGGTGCCTGGGTAGCTCAGTCAGTTGAAAGTCCAACTTTTTTTTTTTCTTTTAAGATTTTATTTATTTGACAGAGAGAGACACGGCGAGAGAGGGAACACAAGCAGGGGGAGTAAGAGAGGGAGAAGCAGGCTTCCCGCAGAGCAGGGAGCCCGATGCAGGGCTCGATCCCAGGACCCTGGGATCATGACCTGAGCTGAAGGCAGATGCTTAACTTCTGAGCCACCCAGGTGCCCCAAAAGTCCAACTCTTGATTTCAGCTCAGGTCATGATCTCAGGGTCATGAGGTGGAGCCCTACATCAGGGTCCCCACTGGATGTGGAGCCTACTTAAGATTCTCTCTCTCTTCCTCTTCCTCTACCACACCCCTTTCCACCACTTGCATGTGCCCTTTCTCTCTCAAAAAAAATTAATGCTTGAGACTATTTACATAAAACATTTCTTTTAATATCTTCTCACATGTGTTTTTCACTCTCCATCCTCCATTTTCCATTATTCTGGGCTGCTAGGAGTGGTAGGTGTGTGGTTTTGCTAAGCCCCTCCTGCATACCTGAGATATTGGGACACTAAGAAATTTCTCTCCCAACTTGACGACATAATGAAGCAGAGATGCCCCCAAATACCCTGAGTAGTCTGAATCTCATTCGATCAACGATGTGAAATTTTGCTAGTTGCCATTTTAATTTATTTAATTGAAACTGATCCAACATAAATGAATGCACAGAAAATTATTAACAGTGACCTGAAAGGTTTCAAGTGTCTGCCATGTAAGAGGTAATGTGGCTTTGTTGTATACATCTGAAGGTTCGCTCTTTCCACATTATATTGGAGAAACAGCACAGGTGTTTAGCACTGAAAACTATTAAACTTTAAACACTGATGAAGGTAGTATATGGGGATTCTGAAAATATATGAGAAGTATTTGAGTATATGTTTTGGTTCATCCCATTTCTATCACATTGGTTGTGATGGTTCATGTTTACTGTAAACTACATATATGTCGATATTTATCCTCCTAAGTATCAGGAAATTTGAATTTTCTTTTGTCATTTGATCATGCCATGGAAAGGAGGAAGAGATGAAATAGTAACAGAACAAATTTCATTGACCTAGATTTGTATTTACTTAAAAAAAAAAAAATGATCCTCTCCTGAGACTTGAATATTTGTTTTGTTATACAAAGAGTTTTACTATAATAATACTTTTGGTCTAGCAGGATTTGACATGTATTCGACCATAAATAAATGGTCTCTAATATCCTTTCTATTTCTAAAAGTTTAAACGTTTTATCTTCCGGGTTCTCTCTCTCTCTACTTCCCTCTTTTTTTCTACCCAGTGTACTTCTCCACTAAAAACTGCTCAGCCCGCAGAAGAACTATTAGAAATTTATTAATTAAGGACCAGTTTCTGCTTCTTTGTCAGGGATAATCATTTGTTTTAGAGCTGATTTTCTGCTTTAATTAAATGAAAATGTCACTCAGTCAAATGAATTCATTTATATTTATTTATCCAGTTCTCCAGGCTTGAATTTCTTAGTAGGGACTTGGGCTCATCACATTTGTTCACACAATGAACTGAAAAATGTCTCTTTCAGCAGTTTAAAAGGCTCACGAATGTTTACTCCTCCAAGTAGAAGCACTGTATAAACAAAGCCGTGATTAACAAATGTGCGAATGGTTGTTTTCTTGTGTAGACATTATCTAGGTGCATGTAGGGGTACATGTTTGAGGATATGTGTGTGCTAGAGCAGGGTAGTGAGGACTACCCAGCGCCCCAGTCCCTTCAGACTTTAAGAAAGTATCAAAGGCCATCCTTGAACCATCTGTGTGACTTTGTTTGCCTTTTCAAAATGCTAATTGAGGGTGCAAGGTTTAAATGCTACCTAATCTTTCCCTTCCTATTTTTTAAAGCATTACTTATTGACTGTGGTCTACATATCTAACATTGTAATGGCATGTTAAAATGGAATAATCATACGTATTCACCCATTCAACAACTTTTGAGTACCTACTGTGTGCCAAGCTGGGTATTGGGACTCCATGATAAACAGGGTAATCCTTGAAACTGATAAATGGGCTAGCTGCCAAAGTCTTTGTGGCATGAGCAAATTGTGTTCTACTTCGAGAAGTCTGACACACTGGCGCTCAGGCTTTCTACCCCACTTTTCCAGAACACATACTGAAAGGTGTAAATGTTACCTTGAATTCTTTTCAGGAAAAAACAAGGGCAGTTAAAGCAATTCTCTGCCTTACTGGAAGGGTGGAAATGGGCGCTGATGCCCACCTAGCATGAGGAGGCTTTGATTTAGATTTTCTGGTGATCACACAGCCACAGATACCAACTCCTTAATCATCCACCGTGTGGCAAAATCCCTGTGGCTATGAAGAGCATCTCTGAGATACTGTGCCGAAACACTGGGTCCTGGGGAGCCTGGGGAGCTCAGTTGGTTAAGTGTTCGACTCTTGGTTTTGGCTCAGGTCGTGATCTCAGGGGCGTGAGATTGAGCCCCACATGGGGCTCTGCACTCAGTGGGCAGTCTACTTGAGATTTTCTCTCTCTCCCCCTCTGCCCCTCCCTCTGCTCTCATGTACTCTCTGTCTCTCTGTCTCTCTCAAATAATAAATAAATAAATAGTTTAAAAAAATGAAATAAACTATATAAAAAACAGGGCCCCTCATATACACATTGCTCTTGTCTCTCTTGTGATACAAGCAGGTTTTTAACTCCATCTGTTTTGTGGTGACGGTGGGCTGTCTGTATGTTTGTTGCCTTAAATAATATGGAAGCAAAACTGAGTTCAAAGGGCTTGGAAGTTGAGTTTCCAACAGCTTAAAGAATTACTCCATAAAACAGGCACAATTTTAATCTTTAAGTCATCCTTTTGTTTTCTCCTCTGTGTCATAATAAGAGCTAAAATTATGATGGCTTAGGGGTTTCTGTGGGGAGAAGCAGTTGTACTGGGACTCGGTCTCCTGGGTTAACCTGGCACTGGGGTTAGGAAATGCCAGCACTTGAGTTTCTTCATCCTTAAAATAGCTCCGGGTAGCTTCTAAGTGCTGTGACAGTAAAGATAATTGAAATAAATATTACTTAGACTCCAGGGAACCTATCCTATTCAAGCCCTGGGCTTAGAAAGAACAGGTTGAAAAAGAGTTGACTTCTTTGTCCCTTGATAGGGAAGTTGAGCATGTTGACTGTGGCCAAAACCCCACTGCCCAAATGGAGAAAAAAAGGTAATGGGTATCTTCAGAGATAGGATGGCAGTGCCTTCCAGACCCTCGAAGGGCAGCTTATGGACTATTTGGATAAGCATTTATTGGACATTTATTATATGCTAGCTACTAGACTAGACGCCAGATAGCCTCGGCCTTCAAGGAGCCGTCAGTCCAATGATTATTCCAAAAACTTAGAGTTTTACCCAAATCTTATCAGAATCGGTTCTGAGACCTAGGGTACTTGATCCCACATGAGGCCAGGGAGCAAGAACAGCAGTAATCACTGTCACTTAGCGTAGGCTGATTACATATCAGCAGTGTCCTAAACCCTCTGTTTGAACCGTCATTTTATCCTTATAACAGCCTGTGAGACTGGAGCTGTTAGTATCCCTGTTAGATCAAAAAACTGATGCACAGAGACTTGAAGTGACTTTTGAACCAGATGACCCAGTCTGAGAAGTGATGGAGTGAGGATTTGAGCCCCGGTGTCCTCCAAAGCACATGGTCCTAGACACCAGCTAGCTTTGTTGCTGTAACTCTGTGAATGCATTTCATGAAATTGGGAAGAGCAGTCACCACTGTCTACTGTCAGGGACATGACTCTGTAGGAGCTATGCAGTACTCCCCTGCCGAATTGTTCAGTTAGCACGTCCTTTTCTAGCGTTCTACCCAGGAAATGAGGGGTGTGCGTGTGTGTGTGTGTCCCACAAAATTATGTTAAGGGCAGTGAAAGAAAAATATAAAATACAAGGAGATGCTCTAATTTAGACTGTGGGATGACAGTGACATTTAATGGTAACAAGAAGAAATGAGGGTTCCCAGGTGAAAGGAGAGGAGGAGCAAGCAGGCAGGTGGATAAGTATGTGCTAAGCTCTGAGGCACAGAAGAGTTTAGCGTTATCTAAGAACTAAACAAAGACCACTAGTGGGACCCCAGAGCTCCAGAGAGAGTCCTGCGGCCTGAATACAGCAAGGGACAGATCCATGGGGCCTCAAAGTCACATGAAGGGTTTGGAATTAGGGTCTCAAGAAGCGCAGTGAGAGGCCATTAGAGGATATTAAGCAGAGAAGTGAGGAGATCGTCTTTATGTTTTTAAAAGATCATGTTGGCAGCTGTTTGGAGAATGGATTGGACAAGGGCAGAGATGGAACCGGGGAGGCCCTCCAGTGACTTTTGCCAGAATCCAGCTGAGAACAGGTGATGGTCAGAACTAGGGTGGTGCCCACTGAGCTAAACGGGGCCAGATCTGTTTGCCGGTGGGAGCCGCAGGGTGTGCTGACGGATTAGATGTGGCCAGGAGAGGGAGAACCAAGAGAAAGTCAGGATTCCTGATCTGAGCTGCTACAGGGTGGAACAGTCTGTGCTCAGGAGGAACCTGGAAGGGGGAGAGGGAGGCAGAGGAATGAAGAGGTCAGTCTGTGATAGGTTATGTCTGCAGTCCTGTGAATCATTGACGAAAGCAGTTAGATGTCTGGGTATGATGGTCTCGTGAGGGATCTGTCCTAAACAGTAAATTGAGGAATTGTCCAAATGCGTGTCAGAGATGCCATGGGGCTGGTGCAGTTACTTGGCCACTAAGCCTTCCTGACTTATATTCACAGTAGGTCTTGTTTAATGTCCAGTAGGAGAGCTAGAGGGGCAAGTTCCGAGTGCCCTGTGTGTGCTTCCTTCCCTGAGCTACCCAGCAGCTTTTGTGCACTTCCTGAGTGTCTTCTGATGGTTTGTTCAAATGAACATCAGAAAAGGCCTTGGGAGGGACAAGAAGCTGTCCCAAGGAGAGCAATCACAAAATGGTGTTGTGATGTGTCACCATGCCCTGCCCTGGGCCAGGCTGCCCATTCGCAGCATCACCTCTGCCCAGGGTAACTATGACAGAGTGACCCAAAGCATGACCTTTGTAGAAAAATCTAAGTTGTTACCCCAGCTCTGTCCCTCACTATCTATTCAACTTTAGGCAAATGACCTATCCTTTCCAAAAGCAATTTTTCTCCACTGTAAAATCAGAGCAAAAATACCTAGCTCAGAGTTGCTATGTGGATTAGAAGAGATTTTTGTGAAGTGATGATTAGCACAGATCTCAATAAATGATAGATAGGAAATGGATCCATATCTAAGAGGACATTCTTGCCAGAGATTAGCATAAGGCTGAAAAATGGATTTCATAAGGCTATTCCAATAAGCCAAACACTGAATTTTTGTTAAAATTCTGCAGTCATCTCAAGGCAGAGAAATGAGGGGGGGTACTGTGTAGGACATTTAACTTTAGCACTTCCATTAAATTGCTTTTGACAGAGGCCAGTTTGCCAACCAGAATCACAGTCAAAAGTTACCAATATCTAAAGACAATTTTTCATTGTGAACAAGCCTAGAGGGTGGTATAGAAGCTCCTATATATAGCTGTGCATTTGGGTCCTTTTGATGACTTCATTTGATCAGACTATGTAGCTTGTTGAAGAATCAGCCCTAATATTGTAGATAGGTTCTTTGTGTGTGCATAGAGGACATTGTCTAGGATGCCTGTGTTTTTATGGGACTAGAAGAATCCCTACCACCACTACCTGTAAGTTGTCCAGTGATACCCTTGTTATACCACTACTTCAATTATTAATACTTCCTTGTGTTTCAGTGTTCTACTGAGAAATAGTTATGGTCCATACCCAAGTCAGCAACTTTAGTAAGTATCTCTTATGTACCCAGCACTACTGGGACCTAGACTCTTCCTTGTTAGTCCTTATTATTCTTTTTTTTTTTTAAGATTTTATTTATTCAAGAGAGAATGAGAGATAGAGAGCATGAGAGGGAAGAGGGTCAGAGGGAGAAGCAGACTCCCTGCTGAGCAGGGAGCCCGCCGTGGGACTCGATCCCGGGACTCCAGGATCATGACCTGAGCCGAAGGCAGTCGCTTAACCAACTGAGCCACTCAGGCGCCCAGTCCTTATTATTCTTGACTCTACAACTAGATAATAATACCAGAGATTTATGATTTAATACTCTTTGGAATCCTACATAATTAAGTGCTCTAGAACAATGCTGTCGAATAGAAGTTTCTGAAATGGAAATGATCTCAATCTGCATTGTTCAGTCCAGTAGCCACCAGCCACATGTGGCTGTTGAGTATTTGAAATGTGGGTAGTGTGACCAAGGAACTGAATTTACAATTTAATTTTAATTGACTTAAATTGAAGTAGCCATTTGTGACTCCCAGCTCCAGCAATTCTGAGGAGAGATGGTTGTGGGCTCCAAAAATTCAGGAAGGAAATAGGGCTTCTGTCAGAGCTTAGAAATAGGGAGGAAAGTGAAGGATGCTCCATCGAGAGTAACAGCATGAGCAAAGGCTGCAAAGAAGGGGAAAGCATGTGGTTTGTGAACATTACACAGGCAAGGGAGTTGAAGGAAATTTGATGAGAAAGACTTTCTGAAAATGTCAGGAAAGAAGTTTCTGGAATCTAGACCATTCCTCTACTTTATAAGTTTTGTATGAGTATTTTTGCCTGTGGTAAGCCTCCCATTATTTGGAATGGGTTACATAGTGTTGATTTTGTTATACTTTTTATAAATGAGTAATCTCCACAGAGTTATACCATGTAATGTACAAGTTGGTCATTGAAACTTTTCATACCTGTGAGACAGCAATCTAAAGAAAATTCAAGAAAGCATTGATATAGCAGAGGTTAAAGGAACCTACAAGCGTTGAGTCACCGGGGGACTAGCAACCGCAGAAGCCAGAGGAGCCAGAGAGCTGGAGCTGTGGAAGAGGGTCCGCTGACCAGAGAACCTTGTGGAGAGGTACAGCCATTGCCATAAGCACCGGGTCCAAGCAGGGAAGGAAGGAGAGAACAAATCTCCTGCCTGCTGCCTCCCACTGGTGCCTCTCACTAGCTAAACACAACCAGAGACTAGAGGGCAGGGAATCGCAGGTAATACAGTCCTCGGGGGTCAGCCTCCCATGGCGGAGATGGACAGAAAAGGCGAGAATGGATTGTGGGAAAAAGGCAGGGAAAGGAAGTGTGAATGAACAGCTTTTTTGATGTTGAAAGAATAGTGTCTTAGTTTGGGCTGCTACAACAAAAACACCACAGACTGGGTGGTTTAAACAACACAGATTTATTTCTCACAGTTCTGGGTACTGGGAAGTCTAAGATCAAAGTGCCTGCTTTGATTCCATTCTGGTGAGGACTCTCTTCCTGGTTTGTAGATGATTATGCTGTGTCCTCACAGGGTGGACAGAGAGAGAGAGGCAAGCTCTCTTGCATCTCGTCTCATAAGGACTCTAATTTCATTCCTGAGGGCTCCGCCCTCAGAACCTAATTAACCTCCCAAAGGTCCCCTCCCCCAGTACCGTCACACTGGGGATTAGGGCTTCAGCATAAGAATTTTGGGAAGACACAAACATTTATCAACTATCAGTAGCTGATAGTAAAATGGAAACCATATAAATATCTAATATGTTGGTTAAATTATGACAAAATTGTACAATTGAAAGAAACATGCAACATTGAAATTATATACAACGGCAAGAGAAAATCATCACAAAAAAAAGATCTTCACTAGATATTAAGTGAAAAGAAGAATATGAAAACAGCATATACAGGAAGATGCAAATTTTTTTTTTTTTGGATTTCGTTTATTTGTTTTTTTTTTTTTTTAAGTAATCTCTACACCCAACATGGGGTTTCAACTCATAACCCTGAGATGAAAAGTCACACATTCCACTGCGTGAGCTAGCCAGGCACCCCCCAAATGTTATTTTTAAATAGTGTCTATACAGTAAAATATAAGCACATATTATTCACACTCACAGGAGGAAAAAAAAGAAAACTGGAAAGAAATGCACCCAAATTTTAGCAGTGATATCTCTTCATGGTGGTTTTTTTTTTTTTTTCTTTGCATCCTCCTGGGCTTTCCAGACTTTATAAAGCAACATAATTATTGTCTATTTCTGATCTGGAACAATGTTTCTGTTGTTCTTGATCAATCTGCAGGGTAGATCTGGAGGGCTATACTCAGTAGAGAGAGATATGTGACTAAGTTCCTTTTTATCAGTCATTCAGTTAGCTTAAGCTTCATCGTGTACCCCTTTCTGCAGGAATGACAGGCACCTGAGCATTTCTTAGTGCATTAGAAACTGGGATGAGTCAATAAAATGCTCTTCTAAAATATTCCACCGAGAAACTCCTAGGTCCTAGAGAATGGCCTGATTTCCTATTGATCTTTCTATTCATTCATTTCTTCAATCAAACATGGTTAGTTAATTCAGATCCCCCACCAACCACCTTTCCTCATTATCTATTACATTTGGTTTTGTTAAATATGAATCTTTGGTGACACTTCCATTATTGAATTGACAGTCGAGTAATGCTTTATTGACATCTGTAAGATGGAAGCATTATTTCTTAGGAACCATGGTGATAGTGGCCAGACTTTTTTTCGGAACCACCTAAGCATAGCTAGTTTTTTGTGCTCTTGTAATTTTCATCTTAAAAACAGCAATCCATCTGTTTCATTGTTTCATTCTTTCCTGATAGAAAAACATTTCCCTCCACTGTCTTACTGATCTACAATCATCCAACCCTGATGGACTCTTGTAAGCAGAATTGTCACCAGTGATTTGATGACTTCTCATACTGGTTATCATTTCTATAAATCCGCTCCCTCTCCGTGGCTTGCTTTTTAACCTCCAGCTGCTACCCACTTATTAGTTCTTGGACGGCTGCTTCCGCAGCATTATTCTAGCACTTGCTTGTAGCAGATATTAATAATAATAAGCAGTTAGTAAATGTGCACAGTGTTAAATGCTTGTAAGGATTATTGTTGATAACCGTAATTGTAATCATAGTTTTGTGTTGGCCAAGTTGAGATTCTTGTGGTTGCAAGGAACGGAAATCTGGAGGTGGGACTTGGTGGGGTATTCATAATACCCATACAGAAGTCTTTGACAGGACTTCAGAGCAAAGAGGCGACAAAGCTCAGGAAGAAGGAGAACTGTGAAAGCCAGCAAGAATCCAGACAACAGACTGCTCTCTTTCTCTGCTTTATCCTTTATAGCACAATATCTCTGTGACTCAAATCACAGAATGGTGGGTGATTTCTTACCCCTCTCGAGTTTACTGACTATAGCTAGAGAGCTCAGAATGCCCTCGAGTGCTCTCTCAATCTCTCATCTTTCTGCTCCCAATTATTTTCTGCCCCTCCTCATCCCAAGCCCATAATCCCTGACCAGAGGAACCCTGATTGGCCCAGCTTTGAGGCAGTCAGCAACAACCAGCAGCAGGGGGTGATGATGCCCAGAGACATCTGTGTCTCTGTGGCCGCTGTGAAGCAGTCAGGCATCCAGAAAGGTGTGGATCTCAGTTATCATGTACTTGATGCCTTCATTGTACTTAATGACAGAGAGATAAATTTACTGGATTAACAACTATGCATTAATATTTAGAAGGAGCAGCATCTAGCTCATAAAGATGGGGCTGTGGGAAAAGTGAGTTTTCAAGACTTCTTTCCTACATAGCAAGAAAGAGCAGTTTTGTGTTTTCAACTTAAGGGATTGTTGCAGAGTGATGACAGGGAAATGATGGGATATGATCAAAGGAACTGAAGTACCAGAACTAGTAACGACACCAGGCAAGTAAAACTTGCCCACGGGAGGCAGGCAGGTTTGCTTGAGGGAAGATGGCCGCTTTGGTGCCACATTGAAGAATCTACTATGCTGTGTCTAGACAGCAACCCACACATATTTTATGAAGCTTGCATCCTGGAAGGGAAAAAAAAGTCTGTTTTATGGCAACCAAAATACAATTAGCTGTTCTGTGTGCATCCTACTGCATTGGATCCCCAAATTGAGACAGATAGGTATTCGTTCATCTGATAGACGTTTGTAGAACATCCACTAAGCCTCAGGCAAATCTTAGGCAGTATGGTTATCAAACGAACCTTTCAGCGAGTGTTAGTATTAGATAAACTTTGTGTGAGGCACTGGAGTATGCACTTCATGTTCTCTAACTCATTTAATTCTTACAACAAATACCATGAAGTACGTTCTGTAATTTCCATTTTATGGAGGGGAAAGACTAAAATAATATGGTCGAGGTCACAAGGTTAGGGTTTGAAGAGGCTGGAGCTCAAGCCAGATCTGTCTGACTACAAGAGCCTTGGTTTCATTTATTCAGTGTCTGAGTTGTGTTGTCATGGGTTATTCAATCTGTTCTATTGATTATTTGAGGAATGGTGTGAGGAACACCCCTATCCTGTCACAGATAGCTCCCAGGCTAGCACTGATGTGGACCAGTGAATGGTGAGACCATGATAAGGCACAACGTGATGTGGTAAATACTGTGATTGAGACATCTACACAGGAGTCATCTTCCATTTCCTAGCTATGGAACCATGGGTAAGTTCTTTTTCTCACTGGGCTTCACTGTCCTGCACCTGTGAAAATGAAGGGGCTAAGAAAAACTTCTTTGTGGGTATTATGTGGAGTATAAGAGTTGATTCGCGAAAGGTCCTAGAGCAGTAGCGGGAACAAAGTAAGGGCTCCTATGATGGTAGCTCATATTACTATCCACAAAGTACAGTGCCCTGTGAGAATTGGTACTGCCTGCAGGGAGTCAGGTAGGATTCAGAGAGGAAACAGACTTTGAGGTATCAGATGCTGCCAGGTGGGGAAGCAAATGTTGGACATTTGAAGTGGAAGGATCTGTGAGCAAAGACCTTTGTTTGTTCAACCCACATTTATTGAGCCTACACATGTGCCAAGCACCCAGCTCAGTGTTGGTTTGGGATAGAGAGGCATGGTGCTATGAGAGTGTATGGAATATTCTAGATCGTAACTTCAGAAAAGAGATGAAAATGGAAAATGGCCACAAGGAATCATCTATGAGAACCATTATGAACATGACAAGCCTAGGATTGTCTCAAGGAGATCTCAGACTAATTTCTTCACCAAGCCCTTAAGAAATTCTTCATTCAAGCAAATCTTTTCACACAGCCTAGCACACTGAGGGGTCTTTGCCCACCTCCCCCCACTTTTTACACCCTGTACCTGCACACTACAGAATATATCACTGTCCTTCGTTTTCCAGGATGACGCTGCTGACTCTTCATGTATCTCGGTGAAGGATTGTTCAGGTACATAGAACATTCCTTAACTAGAGATAGCATAAGACGGGATAAAGAAACATTGTTGAGGCATATTAAAAACTGGCTTTTTCCTGGTGGCAATTTGTCATTTTTCAATTTGGCATCTTTCCCTATTCTTTTCTATCATGTAGATCTGTATGAGCCTTGAATCAGAGGGGATTTTCTTGCAAGGTGCCTTTCTTCAAGCATGTGGATCAAATTGCCAGGTTTAATCGAAGTTTGTTTAGAGTCTTGCTCTATTGACAGTTAGAAGCATATCACTTCTGTTGCTGGCCTCAGTCCTAGACTCCCAGGAAATCCCTAGTGCCTCTTGGCCTGTGACAGTCTGCATTTACTCCCTGGAGTGGCCCTGGTTTTGACTGGCTTGGGTGTTACGCCTTCCTGGGACCTGGAGCAAGCTCCACCTGGGACCCCTCTGGTCCCCCAGGCCACCTTCACCTGACATCCCATGCTGTCATCTCTGAAGCCCCTTGAGTCCATTGCTGTGCCTGCCATGACTCGTGGCATAGAGCAAAGGATTGAAACTTCTCAAGCTGTAAAGAAAAAAAAATCAACAAGCACATTTGGAGCTCCTCCTGGGTATGAAGCACTCTTCTCTCTTCACAGATGAGGAAGCCGACACACCAAGGTTGAGAAAGTGGTCATGCAGCCAATGACTGGCAAAGCCAGGAAGGGGCACAGCTCTCCAAGTCAGGCTTTGCACCTGTAACCCCTCCTGTGCTGTTTCTCTAGGCTCACAGGCTACCTCGTCCAGCCTCTTATTTGGTCAAATGAATTATTACCGAAAAAGCTGTTAACACACAGAGCAATTTCTGTGCTATCTCTTGGTATTTGTGTGTTTAATAAAGGGCAAAAGCTGAAGCCACAGAAATTATGTAAGTCTATACACTTAGGCCAGGATTTCCCCAAACTGTATTCTGTAGAATGCTAGTGTCCAGAGGATATAATAAGTTTTCCATTAAAAAAAAAAGTATAATGATCAAAAAGGGTTGAGAAATGTTGGTTTAAAAGCCTTTTAGGAGCACCTGGGTGGCTCAGTCAGTTAAGCATCTGCCTTTGGCTCAGATCATGATCCCAGGGTCCTGGGATTGGGCACCATGTCGAGCTCCCTGCTCAGCAGGCAGCCTGCTTCTCCCTCTCCCTCTGCCACTCCCCCTGCTTGCGCGCTCTCCCTCTCTCTCTCTCTGTCAAATAAAGTCTTAAAAAAAAAAAAGGTCCTTTATACTGCCGTGCTTCTCAGATCCTTTAGTGTACTAATGTGCATTATTTATTTTCAAAAGGTGGCCATGGCATACAGGGTTCCCTGGACTTACTAGACCATCATGTAGGAAAAAGTTCATGAAGCAGGCCTTAGTCTCTTTTCCTACTTGCAAGGTTGGCTCTTGCTGGTGTCTGGAAACTTGGATTTCAGGAGTGTTGCCAGCACTCCCTGATCAGAATGGCCTGTGTGCCTACAATCTCATTGATCCTAAACACCTGTTGTCCTTCTGGGAGTCTGGAGTTTAGGTACATGCAAGGCAGAGGATGTGCGTGTGAACAGCTTCCAGTGAGAATCCTGGGCAGTGAGTCTCTCGCGAGCTTCCCTGGGAGACAGCATTTCACACAACGCTCTCACAACTCATTGCTGGAGGAATTAAATGCATCCTGTGTGACTCTCCCGGGAGGGACTCTTGGAAGCCCATGCCTGCTCTCCTCCAGGTTTCGCCCTGTGCGTCTTGCTCTTTGTTGCTCTTGCTCTGCATCCTTTCACTGTAATAAAGCCTAGCTGTGAGTACGAGTCTTTGCTGAGTCCTGTGGGTTCTCCCGGCAAATCGTCAACCCTGGGGATGTTCTTAGGGACCCCCTGTCACAACCAGAAAATCCTTTTGCTCACAACGTTTTTTAACATCCCGCAGCCACGGGGGTTCTAGAGCACAGAGTGTGGGCAGTGATGAGCTGTTCAGTCCAATGAGTCAGAGGCAGAGATCGCCCCACACCACCACTCTGGGCTTCTTGGTGAAAAATCTCAGGGTTCCTGAGGCCCACGTGGAGGTCATTACCAAGTAACGATTTTTTTCCTGGCTGGGACACATGGATTAAATATATACTGACAGAGCAGAACTGACTGATACAATTTCATCATTCTTTTGGAACAATTGGGTGGGAAGGGTAAAGATGGAACCAATAGCCTCGAGATAGAGCCATCTGTTACATTCTTCCATTTTTAGACTTAGCTCTTCAGCCCAGGATAAAATTACTTGTATAAATTTATATAAAATTATATTAGCATTTAGGTGAAAATGTATTAAATTATATAAAATTATATATGTGTGTAGGAGATTTTTTTATATATCTAGACAACCCTACTAAAAGGATTTTATGGCTTTTTGAACCCCATGGATCATGACTTATAAGTTAGTAAATATGATTTCCCTGAGTTCATGCCACAGAATACACAGATGCACCGAGGGTCTCCTGAGAGCAGGTAGGCTGCTATGGTGCGTGAAAATCCAACTGGAGAGAGTGAGCAGCCCCAGCGCATGTTCCTCCAAGACCTTTCCTGGTACTCCTCCTTTGCATTCTTCATGGCTGACTTGTCCTCCTCTTATGCTTTTCACCCCTGCCAAAAGTTATATTTGCATATCCTCTACCATGGGTGGGGAACCTCACTTCCTGTGATCCAGCCCGCTCCAGCTTACTTCCCTACCTTGTGTTTCCTTTGACCTTGTTCTGCCAGCCCTTGTGGACCCATTTCCAGATAATGGCCAGTCTTACACGAAGGCCCCGGCAGATATGACTTGGCTGGCTCTTTGCCATGCCAACCAGAACACGGATAATTCTCTAAGCACTTCGCCCTCCTGTCTCAACACAGCACCCCATGCTTGTGCTGCTTCATGTCATCGTTTATGTGTTTCTTCTGTCATCCTTGCTCTTTTCAACCTGTCTAAATCCCATCCCAGGTCCCAGTCTGTTTTCCATGAAGCTAGCCTTCTCCCTTGTACCCCCGTGGACCTCCCTGGACCTTGAATCCCCACTGATCTCTGGGTCTGTAGCACACACCTTAGCACTTATTTTACCTGCACATCTAGCACACAGTGACTGAGCTCCTACTAAGGGCCATCCATTGCCCAAGAAAATAGGGGTATAAAAAAAAAAAAACGAAACAGAGCCCCCACCCCCAAAGAGCTCCCAATGTGGTTGAGCTGCCACGTGGCATGCCATAGTGTTCTTTTTCATATGCTGGTTCTGATTCTTCTCTGCATCTCTAAACTCTCTGGGAACAGTGAATTCCTCTTGCGTGTTTTTGCATTTCCAGAGTGACAAATGTTCATTTCTACATAGTGGGTAAGAACTCAAGAAAAGGCCTGGCTTCTGTTCACTTCTACAGTTGATGAGCCGTCTTAGCCTCTGTCTTCTCATCTGTAAACTAGGGGTTGTCGTGTCTACATCCTTATAACGCCAGGAGGGCTGCCTAGCCCTGGGCCAAGCACATACTAAGCGCTTAAGTGAATGGTAGCTATAATTCTTACTAGGCAAACCTGTGACACAAGATTTGTCACTTTTTTTTTCCCCTAGAACTTTGGCCTCCAAGCAGCACCGGGAGACTTTTCCTGGTGGGCAAGATCCTAGCATTGTACTGTCAGCCTTCCTGCACTAGGTCGAACCTGAGCTGAATGGGTGGATTTAAAAGAGAAAGCAATTATGAGTCAGCAAGCCAACAATGCCTGTAAAGACCTGCCAGGCTTCCCCTGTACAAGGATGTAGATTTCTACATCCATTTTTGGCATGAAGTTTGCTGTCCCTCGCTTGCTTCATTTCCTGACATTCACTCAAGGCAGAATGGAGGCTGGAAAGCAAGGAAGAATTGCCATGCAGTGACTGAATGCTCTGTGCCAGGCCCCCCATCTGCAGATCCCATCTTCACAGCGTCTCTGCCAAGAAGCTGTTCCTAATTTCCATTTTGCAGATTGGAAAACTGAGACGCAACGAGGTTTAGTAACTTGACAGAGTTGCACAGCTAACCCAGTGTAGATCTGAAGTCTCTACCCTTAACATCAAATGCCCTTCAGGAAATTCGTGGGATTCCTGGCCTCATCTGGCCTGATGCATCTGCACTGCTTCTTCTACACAACACATTCCCACTCTGCTCAGTGGGTCTGTGGGAGAGAGGACAGCTTCACCGCAAGCCCTCAACTCCATTGTGGTAATACCCCTCCTCAGGGCTGGGAGCAGGTTGAGGCAAGCAGGGTGCCTGGTGCCAAATATAAGGATGCGCTCGTATGCCAGGTTCATGTTATGTGCAGACCCATGATGTTGCTCACCCTAATCCCAGCCCTGTTCCTCCTGCTGGGATTTGCTGGAGGCAACTACACCAAGACCTCCATCACCAAGATAACTGAGATTGGCTGGCAAATTGTCACGCCTACCCTTCTCAGATCCCAAGTTTCCGTTTCTGGATAGCTTCTGCCCTAAAACTTTTTCCCCACCTGCAAAACTACTTTTCATGACTCCTTTTTGCCTAACTTTCCCTCCAAAACTGTAATACGCCAAACAGGGATCCTCCACCACAGCTACTGAGTAGGTTTTAACCCCCGTGTTAACTCCTGGCTATTGGAAGTGGCTGGGAGAGAAGGCCTGTGAGGCCAGGCCAGGGCCTCGTGGAGAACACGGTGCTCTGGGTGTGTGTGTTGCTTTGCAAACCGGCCCTTCTGCACAGAGAGCAAGGGGAGACCAAAGAAAGAGGCAGTCCAGTCCAGATTGGTAGGTAGCAGTGTTAATAAGCAGGAGAACTTACACACAAGGCTTGTGTTGGGCAACTGCAGGACAAGTTGATCTCCACACCCACCCGCCAGATTCTTAAAGTCTATATAAAGGCCCTAATGGGGATCAGTCATAGTCATCCAGATGGTCTCAACACCACCTTACTCTGTTAAGGCTCAGTCTTTGGAACAGCTCCCACTGTGGAGAGAGTGGGCAAAACATATGTTCCAAGGACAGTGGCGGGGAGGGGCACGGAATATGGGTAGTTGTACTTGCCACTGTTGGGGAACCCAAGCCAACCTTCCTCATCTTACAGAAGAGGAAACTGAGGCCATAGAGGAGAAGTGACTTCCCCTAAGGTCAGTTAGCTAGCTCATGCAAATCAGAGCTAGAAACCCTGTCTCCTCCTAACAACGTTTTTGAGACTGAGTCAGGGAAGTGGGGCCCACTGTATACATTCTTCTCTTGGCTCCATTATTACCAAAGCTAGAACCAACTCATAAAATGAGGCATGATTCATACTGTAGCTGTGCCCAGTTTTGTTCTCCCTCAAAACTTACCCCTGTCATTGAGTACCAGCAATGTGGTTCATGGACCACCTACATCAGAGTTATCTCAAGTATTGACTCAAAATGCTGAGGCTTGGGACATGACCTGGTTCTTCTGAGTCAGAAGGTGCTTTGGTCACTGAAGTTGAGACACTAATGTGGAGTTTGTACTATTTCTATCTGTGAATTCTTATTTAGTTTCTGGGCTCCTCTTTGGTTTTCTTTGGGGCATTATGTCAGTACCTCTATCATCTCATATTTTTAGTTCTCAAATTCAAGAAATGAAAGTCACGATACTTTTCATCAAACTGTGATTTGGCTAAGATAGAAATGGGAGAAGGGAATTCTCAGAATAGGAGACATTCAATTTTCCCTTGTGGGTCATGGTAGTTATATAGAAAGATCCCTCACTTACTGACTGGTGTGTTTTCAATAAAAATCTAATGTCAAAGATAGTAAAAAAGCTCTTGAGATCTTCATTTTTCAGTTTGTAGGCAAAATATTTCCAAATACATCTCAGTACTTTCTTAAATCTCCTTTATAAGAATTTGGTTTATTGCTTGAAGGACATGCTGATGGACATAGGTGGTGTCTGCAAATGTGTGTGTCTGACACGGTTTCTCAGAAAATTTGAATCTGTTGCCAGCATTTAAAAGTCAGGAGATTGCAATTTAAATTTAAAAAAAAGAAAAGTCAGGAGATTGCAGGGTTGCCTGGGTGGCTCGGTCAGTTAAGCATCCAGCTCTATCAGCTCGGGTCATGATCTCGGGGTCCCAGGATCGAGCTCCCTGCTCAGCAGGGAGTCAGCTTCTCCCTCTCCCTCTGCCCCTCCTCCCACTTGTGCTCTATCTCTCTCTCTCAAATAAATAAATAAAATCTTTTTTAAAAAATGGGGAGATTGCACATTTTTAAATTTAAATTTCCATCTTCTATGTTAAATATTCCTGATATCTCATACTGGACTGCAGTCCTGCAGTGCAACAACCTGATATCTTGGTAGCTACTCTCTGAAACAGACTATTGCACATTAAAGATGTTTATAAATTCTTTAACAGTCTTCCTATTGAGAATCTGGGTATCCTCCCCTTGAATCTGGGAAGGCTTAGTGACTGCTCTGACCAGTAAAATATGTCAGAGGTAATACTATGGATCCAGGCTTTAAGAAACTCGCAGCATTTACTTCCTGTCTCTTGAGACACCGGTTCAGGGAAATGAGCCGCCATATATCAAATGCAACTACCCTGAGAAGGGTAGGTCATGCTGTCAGAAGCCCAAGCCACTTGAAGAGGCCCTAGAAGAAGAGACACCATATGGACAAAGACAGAAGTTCAAGGAGCATCGAAGTGCCAGACACATGATTTAGGGAGCCACTTTGGAAGTAGAACTTCCATCCACATGAGGGGACAGCACATGGATAAGAGATGAATCACCCAGCTGAGCCCTTCATGAATTCTTGACCCACAAAAGCATAAGCTAAATAAAATAATTACTTTAAGCCATAAATTTGGAGTAGATAACTGAACAAGAGCTTGAGTTTTAGTTTGTTCTATTCTGACCTCCATTCTTTCTCCTGGCTTCACTTGCTTAAATTATTTTATATCCTGGCTCCTGCAGGAATTTGGGTTCATAATCCTTATTTAAACCATGGTCTGGGGGTGCCTGGGTGGTTCAGTGGGTTAAGCATCTGCCTTTGGCTCAGGTCATGATCCCAGGGTCCTAGGATCGAGCTCCATGTCAGGCTCCCTGCTCTGCAGGAAGCCTGCTTCTCCCTCTCCCACTCCCCCTGCTTGTGTTCCTGCTCTTGCTGTCTCTGTCTCTGTCTCTGTCAAATAAATAAATAAAATCTTTAAAAAAAAATTGTCTAGAGACCCTTGAATTATGTGAACTTTTGAAAATTAAAATATTAAAAATATATATGAAAAATTATGTTCTGAAGGCAGAAGGGATACAGAGAAAAATGAAAATTTCTAGAATTTTTCTAGAAAATTTTCTGGAAAATTTCTAGAAATTTAACTTCAATGAACCACCTTGCTTAAGGTGAAAAGAGCACAGGATCAAGGATTGGTCAGCTCTTTCTTAGAGTTGGCTTCCTTATCTTTAGAAGCAAGTCCCATTCATCTTTGACGTTCGATGATTCTATGAGTAAGATAGCTCAGCTTTCCTATTATTTATTTTGAGTGTGTATTTGTGTATCTTGTAATATATTAGAAAGTATATTTATTCCATGGCATTCCAGCCTGTGGGGCAAAAGAAATGTCTAGTTCTTTGTTGAAGGCTGGGCCTTTCCCTTCTTGTAGCACCGGCTCTCAGTAAATATTTGTTGAATAAGTGAATGGACAAATGAATGTGTGTTAGCCACCAAGAATACAAAGACAAATGAGACACAGTCCCTGCCCTTGAGGAGCTCACAGTCTATCGAACACAGGCAGCAAATTAAATACTAGTTATGCCTCCTGGGTAGCACATTCTTTTATTCAAAAACACCATTTCATCTGTGTCTAGCCTGCTATTCGGCTATTCAACGCCGTAGCCAGATGAAACAATAAGCTACATGAAAAAAAATTTGTAATTTTGTATGGTGACAGATGGTAAGGAGACTTGTGCAGGTGCTCATCTGGCAGTGTATACAAATATCAAATCCTTACTTTGCACACCTGAAGCTAATGTGTTATATGTCAATTATACCTCCGTGGGGAAAAAAAAAAAAAAAAAGACCCACATATGGCAGAGGAGCCCCGAATGAGGCCTGGGGCTGCAAGCCACCTCCCCTGAAGAGACAACCTCCCAGTGCTGAGTTTAAGGAAGGAGGGAGCTAGGTCCCATCAGAGCTGCGGGAAGCAAGCAATCCCTCGGAAGCACCCTCGGGCCCATCAGAAAAGCAAGAACAGAATCACTGGCGCATCATTCCGTCAGGCTCTGCTTGCACAGACTGCAGAAACAGCAACGAGCTGCTTGGCCAACACCACTCCTCAAGGCTGCAGTGAGCGCTGAGAGATTCAGGGCAAACACCAAAGTTTTGTTTTGTTTTGTTTTCTTAAAGGAGATGAAGGAAGGGCTTGGTTTTAATCAGCCTGCCCCATATGGACTTGGAGGAATTCTCTTTTTTCCTTCCCAAGTATGTTGGGCAGAGTGTCAGCTTGTACATTTTCCCCCTTTCTTTCTCTCTTTCTTTCTTTCTAATTGAGGACTTTGTGAAGGTGGACAGAGAGGAACCAAAAGCATTTGTTTAATCTTAAAGATTAAGGCTTCTTGTTCTTCGTTCTCCCAGTGAGATTGAGTATCAGTGTCAATATATTGATATGATCAACATTGCACAGAGTGTTGATTAAAATGCTTTTGGGGGCGCCTGGGTGGCTCAGTTAGTTAAGCGTCCAGCTCTTGATTTCAGCTCAGGTCTTGATCTCAGGGTCGTGAGATCGAGCCCTGCTATGGGCTCTGTGCTCAGAGGGGAGTCTGCTTGAGAATCTCTCTCTCCCTCTGCCCCTGCTCTCTGTCTAAATGAATAAAATCTTAAAAATAAATAAAAAAAATGCTCTGCCGCTCTGGAGGATTTCTTGTTGTTTATGTTAAATAGCAACCATGAGGATGTGAGGAAGTCATCGGGGGTGATGCTGGGGCTGTTGTGCTGATTTCCAAGCAGCAGAACCATGTTCACGCCCAGGGAGGCCAGACCCCACATGTGGAAATGACTTTCTGTTTGTGAAGTAGAACTCTGAAATACTTAACCAGTAGTTAATTTGCTGTGTTTGTTCAGTGGACTCTGAGCTTCTCCAAGGAGAAATCATAGAAGGAAAGGTAAAAGCCAGAATCACGGGAACCAGATTTCCCTCCAGTTTCTTCTAGTGTTTAAAATTGTCAACATCCTAACGTTCTAAGGAGAAAATATCATCTTTATCAAGGGTCATTTTCTTCTTTAAAAAAAGTAGCTTTTTCATCATTTCAGTATTGGAATCTGGAGTCAATATAAACTCATTGTCTTGGGAATTAGGTAAAATTATCAAAACAAATCAAGGTATTATTAAAATTTAATAGCAAGTGCAGAAAGGATCAACAGGAAGTGGTGATTAGCTCACACATGCGGTGCTGCTGACCGTCAGCTTTACCCAGTTCTGCCTGAAGGGATCCACTCTCAAAAGGGGAAGCACTTTGTATCTTCCTGAGAATGGACATCTCTTGCTAATTTTTCACTTTGTTCATTGAAGTGTCACTTGCTTTCTTTGATCTGTAGGTCAGTTTGCATGGCTCTTAGCTGTTTCAAGTGTTTCTTGTGTGAACCGCTAGCCCTGGTGATTCCAGTACATTTAAATCTAGAATCCCACATCCCAAGATTCCTGTCTTTCGATAGGCAGTATGTTATTAAGTGAATGAAAGTTTTATTGCCTAACCTGTAGGAGGTGACTAGAAGGTGAAGTAAGGTTAAAGAAAGAATGTCAAGACAGCAGGCTTGGTCTCCCTGCCTCGAAGGGCTCGCAAACACTTAGTACCTGGGGACCCAGGGCGAGTAAGAGACGCTCACTGATGTGGAAAAGCAGAAATGGCAAGTGACATGGATTACTGGCCCAAAGCCAGCAATTACGAGAGACGTGCTTGGTTGCATAGTCTTGTCCCCTTAATCTAGTGAGCCGAGCATGTTAAATGCAGACTACATGGATAAAATTTCTGAAGCATGAGGCTCTTTCTTCCTCAATTCATGAAGACTATTCTATAATCATAAAAATCACAGACCCAAACAGAACTTTGGAAGATTACTTATCCATGCTCCTGACTTCAGGTAAACCATGCACAACCTGTCCATAAAGGAAAACAATGCACCTGTTTCTAAGTATTCAGGAAAATGACAGTAGTCAGCTTTCTTTGGTAACCTAGCCTATGCTTAATTACCTTCCCCAAAAGGAAAATCCTGGAATAGTTTCAGAGTCAACTGGACTCGGATGTCTGTATTGTCACTCTGTGGCTGTGTGATTGTCAGTGGACTACTGATCTTGATAAATCTGATTTGTGACATGGAATAATTAACAGTCTACTTTCATCACCAGGTGGTTTTCAGGAGTAAAGAGATACATGCGGTACCTAGCACAAAGAACACATGTTACTTCTCTATTCCTCTTTCCCCTAACCGGGCAACCTCCTGTTTCGTTCCTGGTGTCCTCTTGTTCAGTGTGGAGAGACAATGTCAAATGTCTGATCATGACCCAACCTAGTAGAGAGCATGATGTAACAGGAAGACTCGGCACAAACTTTCAAGGGAAGTTGGCTTGCTACTACCTTCTGGATAACAAGATAGAGAAAGCATTTAGTGTATCGCCATGTATTCATCTTACTAGGGCCACCATAATATAGTGCCGCTAACTGGATAGCTTAGAACAACAGAAATGTGTCATCTCACAGTTCTGAAGGCTGGTAGTGGGAGATCAAGGTGTCATCAGGGCCATGTTCCAGGTGAAGGCATCAGGGAAGGGTTTGTTCCAGGCCTATCTCCCAGCTTCTGGTAGTTTCTCATATGGCTACATAATTCCATTCTTCATGCTGCATTCCCCTGTGTGTGTGTTTGTGCCCAGAATCCCCATTTTATAAGGACACTGTCATATTCAATTGGGGACCACACTACTCCAGTTTGACTTCATCTTAACTAATTACATCTACAACACCAAATAAGATCACATCCTGATTTACAGGGGGTTAGAACTTCCCGTGTGAGTTTTGGGGGTACACAGTTCACTTACCACATTAGGTTGTGAGATAGTAGTTCCTAAAATTCTTTTGTCAGGTGCTATTTGATGTTATATTTGGTACTTAGGACAAAGTAGCTTTGCAGCCAGCTCCCCAAATAGCGCAGGAAGACCATTCCTTGGAAAACCAACCTCAAGCCCCTCACACGAGGAGAGTAGGGAAGCATCCTAGTGGAGAACCGCAGAGTCATCTGTGCAGATGGAGGAGAGAGAAAGCATGGACGCAGAAGGGTGAGACAGCAGTAGAGATCCTGGTTGAGCCACATCAGGAATATTATATGATAAAGAGCTCTAGAGGCAGGGGCTGTGTACTCTTCTCAGATCTGGGAGGTTTCTCTTCCTCTAGCCAGGGCCCTGTCCCCCACCAGGGCTGGGAAGCTTTTGGCCCCACAACTGCAGCATGATGCAAAGGCGTTCAACAGTCCAAGGAGAAAATATTTTAAAAGGAGCTTGGGATGGGGCGCCTGGGTGGCTTAGTCAGTTAAGCCTCTGCCTTTGGCTCAGGTCGTGCTCTCAGGGTCCTGGGATTGAGCTCCGCATCGGGCTCCCTGTTCAGTGGGGAGTCTGCTTCTTCCTCTGCCCTCTGCCCCTCCTCCCTACTCATGCTCATTCTCTCTCTCTCAAATAAATAAAATCTTAAAAAAAAAAAAAAAAAAGCTTGGGCTGACTGGGTGGCTCAGTCAGTTGAGTGTCCCACTCTTGGTTTCAGCTCAGGTAATGCTCTCAGGGTCTTGAGATCGAGCCCCCCTTTGGGCTCCGCGATCAGCCGGGTGTCCGCTTGTCTCCCTCTTCCTCTGCCCCTCCGCCTGCTTACACACACACTGTCTCTCTCTCAAATAAATAAATCTTTAAAATATATTAAAATAGAGCTCTAGCCTTGAAAACTGGCCACTATGAAAAGAATAAAGATAACAGATTCTCAGCGCCACATTTTTAGGAAGTTGGACTAGCTGAGAAGTGTTTAGAATAACTTTCATATATATGAAGAGTGATGAAGAGCAACATTTTGTAATTTCAAAGCAAGGGGGAATCAGGAGGAGGCTTGAATTACAGGAGATGTGATTCAGATCAGAGCACTTCCTGATAGTAATCTGTTTAAAAAAGAAAGAAATTGAGGTGTCTTCTCCACATATCTTAGATATGAAGGCACTCATCTCTCTGTGACAAGCATAGTCATCCCTGAATTTCAAAGAACTGGGCTTTTTTTTTTTTAAGATTTTATTTATTTGTTTGCCAGAGAGCGAGCGAGCAAGCACAAGCAGGGGAAGCGGCAGGCAGACAGGGAGAAGAGGCTCCCCGCTGAGCAAGGAACCTGTTGCGGGACTCCATCCCAGGACCCCGGGATCATGACCCGAGCTGAAGGCAGACGCTTAACTGACTGAGCCACCCAGGCATCCGAAAGAACCGGGCCTTATCTTCCCATTTTTCATGCACCAAAGAGACACTGTGCATAAACCATGCCAGATGCAGTGTTGAGGTCTAGGGCCATAGGGATGATGGACACAAGCCAGGTCTTCATAGAACTCATTGACTCATGCTTCATGCTCAATATCTAGTGTTGAATAAATACATAAATGGAGATGTATAAATTCTAATGCAATGACATAGTACTAATAGCTGTCCCAGTACTGAGATTTTATTTCTAACTACAGGTAAAGTAATTAGTGCTTTGCAGAAGAGTTGGCCTGTGAGCATCTTGAAAGATGACTGTTAGTTTGTGAGGTGGGCATGAAGGGATGGGACACACCCATGAGGCATGACGCTGGGCTGTCTGGACACTGGTTACAGTGTGATTGGAGTAGAGGTTATATAGTAGGGACAGGAGGACCAGTCATCAGAGAGGAGGCAGGAGTAGAATCAAGTACACAACCCCAGTTCTTCAGAGTCTCTTGATCACCTAATGACTCTCATGCTTTATTTACTATAAGTCAAGTCCTACCTTATTTACTACTCTCCCGGCCTGGCCTGAAAATAGGACAGGGCTTTTTGAGCTTCATTTGTAAATGTATAAAACAAAAGAATCGGTTCTGGTTCATATTCTAAAAATAGGCATAAGCGAGGTGATCCTTCAGTTTGGGAATATTTGACCTCGGCCTTGGAATTTGTGAACATCCCTTCTCTTTCAGTAGTGACACGTTTCATGATCATGGTACAGAAAGCTGAACAGGCCTGGCATCAGGCCTGTTTTTCCAGAGAGTGGTGGGCTTCATGTAGGAGGTACATGAGAAGGAAGGCATAAGCTAGCTAGGATTCTCCATGAGGTTGGAGCCACAGAGCACAGAGAACTTGCCCTTTAGCTCTTGCCAACTTCTTGGAGACACATCTCTGTGCACAGGGAGAGGGTGGCCCTCCAGACCTCAGAAGCTCAGGGAACAAGCTGCTTGCAAAATGCTGCCTCTTGGACCCTCTAATCTCTCCCACCAAGAAAGGAGATGTGAGTGAGGGAAGAAAGGGGTAGGAGCTGAGGTGACCCAGCTCTGAGAGTAGCCCTCCGTGCATAACTACTGAGCACTTTCTCCTTTTCAGGCACCCTGCTGATGCTGGAAGGCAAATACCATACATTCCTGACCGGCAGGCATCCCAGGTTTTCCTCTTGAGGCAGACATTTCCTTTGCAAAACAGTTGAATAAGCAGTCACCAAAGAACGTGAGATGAGTAAGACAATAAGGAGAGGATTCGTGGACCTTAGAGGGGCCCCTAACTCCCCCTAACATGGCAGAGCGTTCCAGGCATGGCAGCAAGATTCAAGAAAAGACGTGCCCAGTATGGCTGGAGTTTGCTATTTGTGGCGGGGGCTGAGAGTACAGTGTAGATAAAAGTGTATGGTGCCAAGGGACTGGAATGTCACCTCTGAGCCCGCACAGGGCAGAGGACCCAGACTCATTTGGCTGTAAGCCAAGGGCCCCCACCTTCTGCACACACACGCTCAGGCAATCATTCAAGGGCTCTTTCCTACCGTTGCGGTGGTTATGTTGAGAAACCCAGAGAAGAGCACAATTGTAAAGAGTAATTACTGTTGTGACTAAATAAATGAACACCACCTGTGCATCCTGTTTGGGGAAATGAGTCAAATTAGTGAAACAAGTTGCATAATCACAGCAAATGCCAATCTTAGCCATTGCCGCTATGACGGTCATTTCTAGTTTTAATGAGTGGCTTCGTGATCAGTGTGCATTCAGATGAACGAAGAGGAATTTTAGGTTTATGTTTTATTTTCAATCACATACGTAATATGTAATCATTGCCAGAAATTTTTTTAAAATTTAGTTATGCAAAAATAAAAAAGTTACCCTAAACCTACCAGGCAGAAATGACCATCAACATTTTGGTGCATATGCTTTCAGACTTTCATAAATATGTATATTTATGAGCTGATTATTTAGTTATTTCTTTTGTTGTCTTAGTTTACATTGGACTTTCTGTTGTTGTTTCTTTTGTTCCCCTCCTTTTTTTTTTTAAAGTGGGGGCCAGTGTTGCTATATGATCTGAGCTTTTTTTTTTTTTTTTTTTGGTTCATTTCCCCTTCCCCATCCCATTCCAGGAATTTGGAAGGTATGGTACTAAGTCCCTCTGATAGTTCCTACTGAGTGTTTAAATAACAGTGATGTTTAAAACCTATGTTCTAAACCTGGGTTTCTCAAATTATTACTGCCAAGAATGAAGCAGTATCTCTTGACACACCACTGTATAGAAATGGAAGATGACCACGGGCTCCTTCCTCCAGGTCCCCAGGCACAATACCCCTCCCACCCAGTTTCTGTTATTCTTTGAGATTGCTATCCCCCATCTGCAGCAGCTAAATCGTTGATTCTCATGTAATTGGACCTCTTGTTTCAAGAGTGACAGTGTTTACATTCTTCATAGGAATGATGCTATTTAGCAACGTCTGCAATGCCCGTTTTCCATGCTGCTGGTTAATCTCAGTTACCATAGAGAACATCCATGTTCTAGAACCCTTTCCCAGCCAAAACTGTCTTCTCATTGCTTTTACTTGGTACTGAACAGCAGCTTGGGCAGATAATAGAATTAGGGAATCATAGCCTAAGCATTCTCCCTGAAAACTGCGTAGACAAATTCCACTGACATCTTTTTCTTTTATATGGGATATATTTCTTTTTCCTGGATTTGGGCAAGATTCTTTTTTAGAATTTAATATTCGGTGGATCAAAATGTTTATCAGTTTTCACTAAGTCCACAGTAAAAACCTCTTAAACTGGAGATTTTTTTTTCATTTCAGGGAAATTTCCTTCAATATACTGTTTTATTTGTTTGTTTGTTTGTTTAAAGAGAGGGAGAGGAGGAAGGAGAATCTTAAGCAGGCTGCACGCCCAGCGTGGAGCTCAACACCAGGGCTCAGTCTCACAACCCTGAGATCATGACCTGAGCCGAAATCAAGAATAGGATGCTTAACTGACTGAGCCACCCAGACACCCCTCAGTATGCATTTTGAGATTGGTTTTGTTGCATTGGTTCTGACTGCTTCCTCATTTGCTCACGTTATGCATCTGCTACAGATACTCTGTCCGTGGTTCTAGTCCATCTATTTCTCTTTCTTCATTCCACTTGGGTTTTTTTCTCCCTCTGAACTCTGGGTGATTGTCTCAAATTTGCATCACTTTAATAGTTTCTAAACCACATTGAGTTTCAGATCCACTTTAGGGACTTTTTCTAAATATAGATTTCATAGCTTCACCCAAAGCCCACTGACTCAAAATCTGCTATATTTCACCCTAGGAATGTATATTTTAAGTGTCTCTCCCCCTTTACTTAGCTGGGTTTGAGAACCACTGTCCTATTTCACTAATCTAATTCCATTTAATTCGGGGTGATTCTGCTCTTTACTGCTTTTCATGCAGTTTTAAATTCTGCAATGGAATTATTTGCTTGTATTCTTTTCATAAAATCCCTTTTTTATCTCTGTTTGTCGCCTCATTACCTCTCTTATAGCAACTTGGAGTGTTGAGTAATTACCTTGAGAATACAAAGTAGTTCCTATTAAGCTTTTGTCTTTGTCTTGTAGCAAATCTTTTCTAAAGTATGCTATTTTTTTTTCTCTTTTATGTGTATGTTTAGTTCCTGGTGTTTATATTATGTTTATAATTTGTGTTGTGGCACACTTTTTTATTCTGTGTTGGGACCTATTTGATAGCTCACTCTTCAATGGAGCCATAGGTGACTTCTCTGCATCCCCAGGCCCTCTTCCTGTGAGGGCTGCATGAGATGTCTTTATATAATGTCTTGTTATCCAGCCTCAGGAGCATGGAGAGGAGCCAGTTTTATGAGGAGACCCAGCAGTAGAATTTTGCCTTACTCATCATTTCCTACACATCTGGGAGCTCTTGCATCAAGACCCACTTCTTCATATCTTGGGTACACTTCACCTGCCCAGTATTCTGTGTACCAAGCATGGCTACCTCTATTATGTCGCATGAAACGTCTATCCATCTGAGTTGGATAGAGCTTACATGAGTTGAGGCAGTATCCTGCCTAGCTCCAGGATGTTTTTCCTGTTTTTTTTAGGAATGGCCACATTGGTGACAATTGGGTTAGAGAAAAAGCCCCACCTTCACTGGAGTTGTGGGTTGAACCGTGTGCATTTCTTCCCTACACTGCATGTTCTACATTGTTCCTTATCAGTGAGTCCCTCTACCTCCTGGAGACTGCAATTGGCTTAAGATCCCCACCCTCCAAAGGAAGAACCTCTCCCCTAGATGTCAGAGTAAGTCCACAGAAAAAGGCAAGGAATGGCTAAAAAGTGGAAATAAGCTCAATATCCATCTGCCGTTATGGTTAATAAATTTGCAGCTGTCTAATGGAATGCAAACTCTAGTAGCCACGTGTTATTTTGACATATATGACAAATATTTGACAAACATCAAAAACAAAGTTGAACGAAGAGTCAAATGGAAGACACCAAGAGAACTTGTATGTCTTCCCTCAGTTGGAGGCCATCTACATGGTATCAGATGCAGGTTTCTAGATGCTTGTAAAATGGCTTTGTTAGGTGACCTAGTTCAGACTAAGGAGAGGCTGTTCCCTAGTCCTGCTTCTCTTGGGATTCCTGAAAGGAGGAAGGGAGGGAGCTTGCTTTCATGAGAGACTCTTCCCCAGAAACACAGAAAGAATGGCTAGAGTTATACACAGGGCATTATTCCTAGCAGCATGATGGTGTCATTTGCAAGCAGCACTGTGTGCATACATTTTCTTCAGAGGTAGGGTTAGTGCCGTTACACTTACAGTGATGAGGACATTGAGGCTCGGTGAACTGAAGTGACTTATCCCTCTTGCTGTTAAAAGACAGAGGCTGAATTCAAACAGAGTCCAGAGTCTGCTCACTGTCCAGTACATCACAATGCCTGATGCTTCAAATCTGCAGTCAACTCTAGCTGAAAGATACATCCAGTCATTAAATATTTATTGAGCACCTATTATGTGCTGGACCAGGTGCTAAAGACACAGCAGTGAACAAGACATCTTTTCACTGCTGTCATGACACTTAAAATATAGAATGGAACATGGACATTAAAGAAATGCATGAAAAACTATTAAGTGACAGTTGGAAAGAAGTTACTGTATAATAGTAAAAAGGAGAGAACCCAGACTAGTACCAGGGGGAGGATTTCTTAAGCAACCAATAATATGAACCCCAACTGATAAACAAGTCAAGCAAAGAAGCAAGGAGAATGACAATACAATAGAGTCAAAGCCAGAAGAGCTGAGGCTGGAAAGAACTTGGCAGACTAAAGAAATTAGCATAAAGGCACAGTGAGGAAGATGGATAGTGGCCAAAGATGGGGAAGCAATACACTTTGCAGAGATGGGTAAGCCATGATGACCAGGATTTGGGTGTTACATTAAAGTTAGGGCAAGTTCTGCAGGGGTTAAAAAGTGGAGAGGAAACATGGTCATATCCATTGTACTATCTACTAAAAAGAGGCTGAAGAGAGCAGACCAGCTTATTCTTGAGCCAAAATATCTTTGGGAATGGTTAAGAACCTGTCACATTATTATAGATTTGCTTATAAATATGTGGTATCCAAAAGACTCTTGAAAGAGATGAAAATATGTCACTCTCAGTCTACATATTAAAAATTGAACATGGGGTGACTGGGTGGCTCAGTCAGTTAAGTGTCTACCTTCAGCTCAGGTCATGATCCTGGGGTCCTGGGATCGAGTCCCACTCAGCAGGGAGCCTGCTTCACCCTCTCCCTCCTACCCTCCCCCCTGCTTGTGCACTCTCTCTCTCTCTCTCTCTCAAATAAATAAAATCTTTAAAAAAAATTGAACATAGATCTGGCCAACCTTAAAACACTTCCCTGATGTTCACAACTTTTCAAGTTGAAGATGTGTCTTCTGAATAGGAGAAGTCCAAATCTTGATGAAACCCCATGGATATTGCCCCATTCCACCCCTGCTGGTCAGACTTGCTTGCCCTCCTGCCAAAGAAAGTTTGGGGCCATGAATTAAAGATGACTTAAGATCTTCAATAGGCCAAGGAAATATATCACATAGCAAAATGGATGGGACTTTATTCTAAATAAGCATTTCATTTTTATAGATTCTCATTCAATGACTATAAAGGGTCCATTCAGTAGATCTTTTTTAATATCAGAGAATTAATTTCAGTATAACTTCATTTGATTGTCTGCCATCCCTCCTCCCACCCCCCACTTTCTCTGACATTTACCCATTGTTTCCTCAGATACTGGGAAATAACTAATTATTTTCCAGAATAATGTGACTTACAATGATGAATGGTCCAATTCACACCTACTTATTGAGTACCTATGGCATGGAGGTACTACATCATATACCTGGAAAATGAGTGACAAAGATGAATCAGCCAGGTTTTCTGCCTTCAAGAGGCCTCCAGTTTCAGAGGAGATCAAAGGATCACAGCAGACTGTGATCTAAGAGCTACCAAGATGGCTAACAACCTCAGGATTTTCAGAAGCAAGAGAGAAACAAGGAGGACTTTCAGTTACCTGGATCTCCAGCAGTAAAGAATTTTTTAGGAGATTGTTTTAAAAATATATATTAAAAGCCCATGCTTCTAAAAATTGATTATGTCAGAATTGTGGGCAGTCCATTCATGTGTTCTCTATGTAATTCCTTTCACTGAATCCACTTCTTTAAACAAATCTTCTCTAAACTAGCAGGGCATGTTTGGGAAACACTGCATGTTTACAGGCCAACCGTGTGGTTACTCCCTGGAAAGGATCAAAATAGCTATCATCTCGTTCTCATTTTTTATTTGCCTCACTGTAAATGTGATGTAAAGCAGACAACATTAAGCTAATTATACTTGATTTATTTTCCGCTGCTAAATGGAACCCTGTAGAAGACAAGGCCCCCCACCCCAGAGGCAGAAAATGGAACACTTAATTACGGTAACCGTTTTTACATTAGATGAAGCACCTTGCTGTCCTTTAGGACCTCCTTGCCATAAAGTGTCTGACTAGCCAGGGAAACATGCACAGGTCCCTACAGAGATACATTGTGTTGGATACTCAGTATAAACCCACCAAAGCTATGAAGTAGCAGTTCCTTAGTGAAGGGCCAGAGAGGAAGAAGTGATCTCCCTAAATACCAATTCTGGTGCAAATTTATGAACTTTTAAACTCATTCCTAAATAAGCTGAAATGATTCATTCTCCCTCTTCTTGGTGCCTGTCATCCTCCTGGAAATCTGAAGCAACATGAATCACATACTCAACCATCAGGGCAGAAGAAGAGTATGACCTAGAATATACTTTGGGTATTAAAATACATCATCTTCCCCAAGCCGCCCCCCAGTGTGGGACCCTGAGGTTTTGGCCTCTTTTAGGAGGTGACATTTCACTGCTTACCCCTCAGTTACAGTAGTTTTATGCCAGTCCAGGCCCAAGGATAATTGCTGTCAAATTCTTATGAGAAAACCTCATTTGTCGTTTGCATATTAGATCCCCTGCAATTGATTGACAGGCATCAGAGTAAATTTATCCTCTAGCTGTAATTCACACATACACATACACACACGCACGCACACGCGCACCAGTTTGACACAGTGGAGCAGGGTGCTGTTATTGAGAAATTGAAGCACCAGGTGTGATTAAATAATATCACACATTTCATTCTCTCTTTAATTTCACATCACTCTTCAGCAGCTGAATCCATGTACAACCCCCGTGGAGTCAGCCTGCACTGTGCATTTTTAGCGTGCCCAGCAGAGCGGTGGCAAAATGTTTCCAAAGTAAGCCACCCTGCTGGGCTGTTGTGAGTCAAGTCTGTTTTTGCCTCCAAATCATTCACTTTTGCTAGATCTGGTTTATTAATCCATTAATCTCCCTAGAAAGTAAGACTTCTGGTACTTCTACATCACTGATGCTCAGTTTCAACCAAAAGTAGTTTCAAAACATGAAGACTAGAATCAAGGATGGAGGAATGAGTAGAAGCCTGCACAGCCTTTCCTCTTCACCCCCTTCCCTCCCCAGCTCCCCGTCTCTCCCCACCCACCCTGATTCTCTGCCTCTAGGAAATGGAAGTGGCATTAATACATGGCATTGACAAGCATGTCCCGAGAAGCTACATGTGTGGCATCCTTGATGCCATTAAAAAATGAAATTGAGCTAAGGCGGCATGTCTCAGATTAGGGTTCAGCGTGTCTGACCCCGCTATTTAGCAGTTCAGGACCACCAGGAATAAAGCAGCATCCCTGAGCTGAGAAGCAAGCTGTGGTCACGTGGCTCACCCAGCATGGCAATAAGCGCCCTCATAGATGCAGTCTCTAGAGAGAAAGGAATAGCTCTCCTTCCCAGCTGTGTGTACTCTTCCTTTGTACCCAGAGGCCAATCACAATGACCAGTAATGGGTCAACTGTGTAGCACGGTGTAGGTTAATCCATTCCACAAATACAGATGGAATGCCTGTTTGCCAGGTGCTGTCCTGGGTGGCCCTGAACAAACACCACCACTGCCCTGAGGAAGCTGATCCACGCCTCACCATCTGACCTCAGCTTACTTCTCCATTCACCGCCAGTGTGTTCTATTAACGTCCCATCAGGTAGAATAACATGCATTCCCGTCAGTATTGTGCTTGTTCTTCCATTCATTCTGGTCCACGTGCTTGGGGAGCCTGGACCACATTCTGCCCCTTTACCTGCCTAAGTCCCAGCCAGTTGGCCTGTCTCATTTCCTCCAGCTACTGCCCCTGGCCTCGCCTGTCCTGCGAGCTCACCACAGTATGTCTTCTTGTCCTTCATCCCTACTTTAACCTTTTCAGGGGTAGAGCCTGTGTTTTATGGTCCACATTCTGCTTAACACTTAGTGGGAACTCAATAAATATTTATTGAATTCATTTATATCCTTGAAGAAGATCCATATGCACTCATTTGCCCTCCATGTAACTTTTGTAAGACCCACAAGATAGCTCTTGAATTGCAAATGGATAGATTGTGACATTTGTAATCTTGATCACCCTAATTGTAGTGAGAATTAACACCCCCCTGTACTTTCTTAGGAAAATCACCTCCTCTCCCTGGTATACTTTTTAATAAGCATGGAACCCCTTGGCAAAATTAAATTGGAACTGTTAGGAGTATTAGGTGGGTTTTTTGGTGGTGGTTGTTGGAATCACTTCTAGAAAATTACCAAGCCTGTGCTTTCCTTACCAAGGACAAATTCAAGTTTATTTTAAAAATAATAAGAAACAGGTTTACATCTATGAAAAATAGACATGCATGTAGTTAGAAGGCAGTGTGTTTGGATGGTGAGATTAAGGGTCTCTTCCTTTTTTCAAAATTTCATTTAATATTTTATAACTTATTTTGGTGGAAAAAGTATTAAAAAGAAAAACAAGAATCTTCTTGAAAGAAGCTCATATCTAGGAGTTTTGCTTTACTTCTATGAGCCCAGGTGAATCAATTAAAGGTTTTCCCTGGCCAAACAAATATTTTGCCAGTGCTGTTGTGTTGGATAGAATTTTTTTTTTAATCTCAGGCTTTTTATCAGCAACATGTTCATTCATTCAACAAATAAATATCTACTATGTGTCAAGCACTCTAATATCACTTTTCTCTGTTAACAGTAATGATGTTTGCAATATATACGTGCATCAAATCCTTACATTATATACTTCAAACATACAGTGTTGTATGTCAGCTATCTCTCACAATTTTATAAAGTAGATAGGACATGTGTATTAGTCACAAATACACTAGCTGCTATAACAAATATATTCTGAAAAGCCAGTGGCTTAATTCTGTCCGATTTAACAATCCTAGCCGAAGGTTGCAGATCAGGGAATGACTACTTTACACAATCATTTAGGGACCCAGGCTGACAGCAGCTCTGTCACCCTCGATAAGCCATTTTTGAGGTTAGTCTGGTCCTTGCCATTCCAACCTGGAGGTAAAGGGCCTTAACCAAGTAAACACAGGTTACAAGCAACACTGGGGCTTACATTCTGTTGGTGAGAGCTTAATCACATAACCACAGGAGCCTCGAGGGAAATTTGGAGTGGTAGTCTAGTCCTGTATTCAGGGATAAGGGAAGAATAAATTTTGCTTGGTAGCTGCGTTCTCTGCCACAGCAGATATTTTTAAATTGCCACTTATAAGATGAAAAAAATAAGGCTCAAAGAGGCTGACCTCCTTAAGATCACTCAGTTAAACATGAAAAATCAGAATCGGAAGTCAGGTTCCTGAATGCTAAATGAGTATCTCTTCCATCATTTGGGTTGCCTAGAAATGAAATGATAGCCGAATACTGGCTTTGTAGCCGCATCACCTGTGGGTTCCCTCTGCATTGCCAACAGACTACGTGAATGTGAACAGTCATCACATGGCCCCAAATTCGACATTCCTGTCTTGCTTTATTCAGTCTAGACCAGAGAGGGGAATCTTCCTAATGTTTGAAAAAAGGCTAAATGCTACCCTGCAGACATTTTAATGTAAGCAGTGCATTTGGCTTTCCAACAGCTCCACACAAGTCTGAGAACAGTCTTAATAAAATCCACACCACACCAAAAGTTGAAGCACTGTTCATAGGCATGAATATAGCCCGGGTCTCTTCAGTTGCTCCCTATCCAATGGCTCTTTTAAAGACTATTTATGGAGAGCTTATTATGTAGGAGGCACAGGGCTACTAAAGGGATCAAGACAGACCCAAATCCAGCCATTATGGAGCTCATCACAGAGAACAATAACAGAAGGCCTCTTTCAGAGAAGGCTTCTGGGAAAGCATTTCTGAGGAGGGAGTATTTAACTGAGTCTCAAAGGATGAGAAGGAGTCAGCTATGTGAAGAACAAGTGGAGGGGAGCTTTCAGACAGAAAAACACAGTATGAGCAGTGGTCTGAGCAAGAATGTGACACCTTCACAGAACTGAAGGTGTCCCTTGTGGCTAGGGATATTAAGTAAGTGAAAGTGGTCAAGATAATCATGGCTGAAGTATGCTTATTTCATCCTCACAACCTATGAAGTGGGTTACTGCTGTCATCCCCATTTTACATATAAGGAAACTGAGGCATAAAGAAGTTAAATGTCTAAATCACTTGCATGATGTCACACAGCTGTTAAACGGGGCCAAGATTTAAACTCAAGGAGTCTGGTTATGAAGTCTACCTCTATACCTTGACTTATACTGTCATATTGCCAGGGGAAGGTTTTGAGGCTTCACTCTCCAGAAAGTTTTTCTCTCCTTTAATTAAAAACAAGAGGCACCTGGGTGGCTCAGTCAGTGGAGCATTGACTCTTGATTTCAGCTCGAGTCATGATCTCAGGGTCATGAGCTCAAGCCCTGCGTCAGGCTCTACACTCAACCGGGAAACTGCTTGAATATTTCTCTCCCTCTACCCCTCCCCCTGCCTGTGTGCTCACTCGCTCTTTCTCTCCTTCTCACTCTCTCAAATAAATAAATCTTAAAACAAAAAACAAAAGCAACAAATCACCTCTTTCTCTTAGCTAAATGTTCTGAACCTAAGATTTCTGGATCCCTCCCACCTCCAAGGGAACCATGGACAGAATTTAGTGGGGCTGATGAATTTGGATATATGTATAGATAATATTGTACAGAGTATGTGTTATATATAGGACATACTTTATTTAGTCAACTTTCTACTGAAATTTAACATTTGTTTCTATCACGAATACAACAAAACCTCGGTATGCTTAGCCATTTATGTGACTCCGTCACTAGAATCACAAGTAATTCTTAATCACATAAGACTTGTTGCAGAATTCTTGAAACATAATTTGCACTCATCACTACTGTCAAATTATAAAAGTTATTTCTGCCAATAAATCTTATTCTTATTGCATTGATAAAGAAACACATGTATTGTTCCACACACAACTTTTTAAAAACTATTTTAGTAGGTGTTTTTCAATATAAGTTCTTTATTTTGTAATCTTATATATTTTCCTTTTTGCATTTAAATAGATTCTTGAGAGGGAATACACAGGCTTCCCCAGACTGCCAAATAAATATGAATTTATAACCCCTTGAAAGTTTCTCTCTGATTTTAACTCTCTTTCCCCAGGCCACAGCTTCAACCAAGAGCCATCAGGCTGACTTATGACTTAAAATTCAAATTTTCTTGATGTTTCTTTCTTTCTTAGTGTGGAACATGTTGAAAAGAAGTCCATAGCACACAAGAAGTTTCCCTTTAACATCTTCTGTGTTTAAACTTTTGCCCTCCTTTCCCGTGTCACCAGATTTCTAGAATAGTCTGTGGGTTGTCTAGACTTTCTCATGTTCCTTTGGTTCCATAGTTCTCTGTTTTCTGGCTTGCTCCCCACCTTCTTTTCACAAGATGATCACTCTAAGATTGCTCGAGTCCTCTGGTGTTAAATGAGTACTTCTCAGTATCTCTTCTCCCTGACATCTGTAGAATTCTGCCACTGTTGATCCCGTTTTTCTTCAGGGGACTCTCTCAGTTTCAGGAAAATCACTATTCCTTTCTTACCTACTTCACTCTGTCTTTATAGACCACTCTACTCTTCACTCATAAAATAAAGTTCCAAATATTCTCCTTGGGAAACCACATCTACCCCATAGACATGAACTGAATCTAGACACTGATTATTCTAATCGGAGCTAGTTCTTCTAAACTTTCTTCCTCCATTCCCAGCTATCCAAGGAAAATCTTTACCTTAATAGCCCAGAGGCACGACCAACATGGCACATCCAAGTTGAACTCACATATTGCCTCTGCCACCCAGCCTGCTAGTTTCTCCTGCATCCATGTTTTGATTATTGGCATCAGATCTTCTGAAACACTTCAGGGCTGTTGTCAGTCCATCCCCCACCCCTCACTCCTACCTCTGCTGAACACTGGTCTATTCCATTGAGGAAGTGGGGTTGATCTAACCCAAGAATGATGTATAGTACTGGGAGACAGGTGGACATGCTAGGTATAAGTTTTATGAGTATAAGATCAATGTATAACCCCTGAAGATTTCTCTGTGATTTTAACTGTCTTTCCCTGGGCCACAACTTCCCAGGAGCCTGATGGCTGACATGACTTAAAATTCAAATTGTAATGGTTTTTCTCTCAGCATGGAACATGTTGGAAAAACAGGCCACGTTCCTCTGCCTGGTGTCCCATAGAACCCCTTCCCTTGCTGCCTAGAGGTTCCTAGCCTTTTCCTGATTAGAGCAAGGTGAGGGAGGAATGTGGATCAGGAGAGTTCTTATTTGACAAGTACTGGTATGAGCCAACTCTCACTCTTGAGGGCTGGCAGGTGTTTAGTCTTTGATGGGTTCTTCTGACACCACCACCACCCCACCACCCCCATTGCTAGGGATGGCTCACTTGTGGTTCCCTTGACAAGAGAAAATGCATCCGTGTTCTTCCACAAGTTTACTTTTCTTCAACCAACAGCATTTCAGTAATGCATCAGCCTTTCAGCTGGAGTGGTGTTTTCACCTTTTAAGTGCCCTTTTGGAGAAGTCTTAGCTCCTCCACACCAGCTCTCTCCTGCGGGATGGGCCAGATCTGGCCCCTCGGAAATGCTTCTGCAGTCCTTGCCCTGAGAAACAAGGGCAGACTGTCCCTAGCATCAAAATATTTTTGTTTGGTCTGCCACCAGAGCAGTTAGCGAGCCACAGGTTCTGGCTCTTTAGATGTCTCACTTCATCCCCCAGAGACACACGCCAGGTTAAGAGTTCTCTTGAAGCATCCTTGCGAGACTTGGGAGCAGGAGGCAGTCCTTCTCTCTCTTTTCCCTAACCCTAAGCAAATAGAGGCAGGTTAGACTGTCATGGACTCATGCCCAGCTTTCTTAATAGAAAACTTCCTTCTAAAACATTTCCATTGAATTACATATAAATACATCTATTTTAACTGTTAGGTCACTGAATTTTCACAAATGGAACACACCCATGAAATAGCACCCAGACCAAGAAAAAGAAGATGACTAGTACCTCAGAAGCCCTCCTTGCTGCTTCTTTCCAGTTGCTCCCCCCCCCCGCCGGAGGGTAAACACTATTCTAAATACTGATAGTAAGGAATAGCATCATCTGTTTTTGTTCATTGTATAAATAGAATCACTCATTATGAGCTCTTTGTGTCTGACCTCTTTCATTCAATGTTATCCTTGAAATTTGCCCACATTGTTGTCTGCAGTTTTAGGTTGTTTATTCTCATTGCTCCAAATTGTGCAACATGTGAACATATCACAATTTATTTATGTATTCTGCAGTTCACAGGCATTTGGGTAGTTTCCAGTTTGAGACTGCTCTGTAGAAAGGGATGTTCAGAATATTATCAAACATGTCTTTGAATGACAAAAGAATACATTTCAGTTGGTGCATCCTAGAAGTGGATCTGCTGAGTCACTGGGGAGGTATGATGCATTGGTTTGCTAGGGCTGCCATAACCAAGTACCGCAAACTGGCTGGCATAAACAACAGAAACTTGTATTCTCACAGTCCTGGATGCTGGAAGTCTGAAATACAAGCATCCGTAGGGTTGATTTCTTCTGTAACCTCTCTTCTTGGCTTGTATATGGCTGTTTTCTCCCTGTGTCTTCATATGGTCTTCTTTCTGTATGTGTCTGTGTCCAAATTTCCTCTCCTTATAAGGATACCAGTCATATTGGATTAGGGCTCCTGCATGAGACTTCATTTTGCCTTAGTGACTTCCTTAAGATCATCACAACAAATATGGTCATATTGTGAGGTAATGAGGATTTGACCTTCCAACATATGAATTTGGGATTGGGGGGGGGTCACAATTCATCTGTACACACTATTCAGCTTTAGTAGCTTCTTCCATTGTCTCAAAGTGGTTGTACCAATAAACACTCCCTCCAGGAGTGTATGAGAGTTCTGGATGTTCCACATCCTCACCAACACTTGATTTTTTTTAAAAGAAATCTTTAAACAAGCTCCCAACCTTTATATGGTCTTGATCTGACTGAGAGATAAAGGTAATGGAACTGGTTTTCACACCTCTGTTGCAAACCTTGCATTATACGTGCAAAGTTTGGGACATCTGTTGTGTTCATGGAAAATTTCATCCAAACATCATGTTAACTAGTTCTAGAATTTTTGTATACTTGTTTTTTCCATCATTAGGCAGAAAAACAAGTTGGCAATGCCAGTATCTTTATGATGATGATGATGATGATGATGATGATTTTGAAATTTGGCCCTTCCACACCTGTCCAAGTATTTTGAGGATAAATCACACCAAAAAGAAGAGGGTACCAGAAATCTCTAAACAGTTAGATCTCTTCATTCTGATGTTGGCCCTGCAGCTCTCAGGGTGAGCCTCTCAGTGGATGTTGCCCTTCCCCCCCACCACCCCGCAAAGGTGTCAGTCAGTCCCAGCAGGGGTGTCTGCTCACGTGTGGTCTGTAGCAAGTCTCCCTTACTCAGCTCCTCCTCCACAGCTGGGCTGTATGTATCAAAGAACAATACGCCACATCTGAAACCTAATAATCCACATGCTGAATTACTACCAGGAGTAAAGATCTGTGTGGTATAATCTATCCTTTATGGTTGCAAATTCTAAATATTTCTTTTCATGGTTGTCTCTCAGTTTGGTTCAGTCATCTTAAGAAAGGACAAGATTCCTTAGTAATAATATGGGAATATTGTTATATAATACCAAACTAAGGTAACTAAGTATCCCTGTGCTCATTCTGTGTGTTATCTGGGAGTCGAGTCTGGGAACAGCAGGAGCTTTGACATTAGCCCAGCCTTGGAACCTAGCACTGATTCTTACCAAGTGTGCCTCCTTAGGCATGTCATTTAACTTTTCTGAACCTCAACTTCCCCAATTATACACTTTAGATAAAATTAGTACCATAAATGTTGTATTTGATATATTAAAAAAAAAAAAAAACATAGAGCATGTCCTACCTGGATGCCCACTTTATAAAAGGTTCAGTAGAGGCTATAGTGGGAGATGGTCATGTAAGGGGGTAGGGGGCAGTAGCAGTTGTGGGAGAGAGGTATAGACATATTCACGTGGAGAAGAAAAGACTAACCCACATTAAATAATGTTCAAGGACAATATGTCATGAAATGCTACAAAGGCCCTAAGGGCTTAGAGAACAGAGCAAAGGTGAGGATGATGTGGTCATACAAATATTCGTGAGTTGAGACTTGGTCTAAGCCTTAAGGAATGGGAAGGACTGACGTATTTCACTTAACATAATACTCTCTAGGTTTATCCATGTTGCAAATGGCAAGATTTCATTCTTTTTTATGGCTAATATTCCATTGTGTATGTACCTCATCTTTATCCATTCATCTGTCAATGGACACTTAGGTAGATTTCAAAATAAGCCTTCAATAAACATAGGGGTGCATGTGTTTTTTTGAATTCATGTTTTTGGTTTTGGGGGGTACATATCCAGCAGTGGAATTACTGGACTGTATGGTATATGATTTTACTTATATAGGGAATCTAAAAATCAACAACAACAACAAACAGAAACAGACTTCATAAATACAGAGAACAAACTGGTGGTTGCCTGATAAGGGGGTATGAAATAGGTGAACAGGATTGTGAGGTACAAACTTCCAGTTATAAAATAAATAAGTCACGGTGATGAAAAGCACAGCATAAGGAATATAGTCAGTTTAAAGAATGGTGAGGATTGGAGATGTGGACTCCAATAGGAGTCACAGAACTATTGTGAGAACTCTAAATGATTATTAAAATAATCTGGAGGGGCGCCTGGCTGGCTCAGTTGGTGGAGCATGCTACTCTTGATCTCGGGGTTGTGAGTTCGAGCCCCACTTTGGGTGTAGAGATTACTTAGAATAATCCAGGGGAGCCTGGGTGGCTCAGTCGGTTAAGTGTCTAACTCTTGGTTTCAGCTCGGGTTGTGATCTCAGGGTCGTGGGATTGAGCCCCACATTGGCTTCATGATCAGCACGGAGTCTGCTTGGGATTCTCTCTCTCTCTTTCTCTCTCTCCCCCTCCACTCTCTCTCTCTCTCTCTCATAAATAAATAAGTAAAATCCTTAAAAAATAATAATAATCCAGATGTGAGAGGGTGAATGTTTGTTAAGGAGTAGTGATTTCAAGAATGAAGAAGAAATAGCTTATTGCAAGCCCTTTTTAAGGCAAATAAGATTGAGGAGGCCACTTGATTTCAAGCCCAAATATAAGAAGCATCATAGGATGGTACTAAAGAAAAAACATTGAAGAGAAGACATAATTATTGCCTTGTGGACATACTAAGTTTGAGGTAAGAGTAAGATATAAAAGTAAATTTGGTTGACACACTGTTGGGCATTTGATGGTAGATGTCAAAGGGAATGAACCAGAGGAAAAAAAAACCTGGGGATTAAAAACACAGAGGGGATTGTTTGAAGTCAGGTGAAAAGGTAGCTCTCCCAGGGACAGAGAGAAGATAAGAGCTAAGGAAAACACAGTTCCACAGAGGGAGGGTCTTAGAGGCAGGAGGAGAAAGATCAGCCAACTAAGAAAACCAAAAGAGGAATGTCTTCTGAGAGACTTAATCAGGGCTGAGAGGCCCCTACATTGATTCCAAGTACTCCGGAACCTCAGAGTTCATGTCTTATTTTCAGTCACCTCGGCTTGCCTTTATAAATTAGAGCATTTGTTCTTCTCATCCAATCATGTAAACTGGGAGTGAATATTTCAGACTGAGGGAAAAAATGCAATAAATGAGGTCACAGGACTTGTTCCTGATGAAGATGTATAAGCTAACCCTCTCTGCTTCATCCCATCCCCAGGTGCCACGTTCTACGTGGACGAACCATACTGCTCTTTGAAATTGCTTATTATACATCCTGCCTGCTATCCCAAATGGTACCAATATAACATTCTTTCTATAGAAAAAGATTGAATTCATTAATTTCCACATACTTCTTGATAAACATTGGCACTTTCAGGTTGCCAGTAGATCACCAGGTCTCACACTTACTATCTTGGAGGAATGCTATAAACACTATCTCAGTTGTTTTATATCTGGCCAAGTGAAGAAAAGCCAGAATACCTCTCTCAACTTGTAAACTAGCAAATTGCCAAGAGGTTATCTAATTTTCCTCCCTGCTGTTCTCACACCTGCATGCCATCAGTGTTTAGAACTAATTAATATGTCAATACGGGGGCATAAAGTGGTTTACGTTCTATATGGGCTTTCTAATTTGGGTGCATAAATATTTATGATAGAAAGTGTCTCCCTTAAATCCCACAAAAGACATGTGACATGAAGGAATCTCTTAAATACTTCCATTAATGGTTTTGTACCAATGGCTCTTGATAAAGGGAAAATTAAAATTTTGAGATCCGTATCTTTAGCGACATCTTAGTTTGCCCACAAACATTCTATTGACTACTTTGTGACTATAACTGCAAAGGCATGCAGGTCAGTTAATATTCCAGGGAACACTATCGATGACTTCCTGCAATATCTTACATACACAGTAGGAAACAGACTATTTTAAGAATGTAATCCTCACCCTCAAGAGTCAAATTTTTCGGCCCTATGATAGTGTTTTCAGTGAATCAGTAAGGCAATCAGTCATATATTTTCTCTTTCTTCATGTGAAATACCTTTATCTTATAAGAAGGCAGCAGCATAGTAGAAGGAGCAAGAATTTTGAAGACTGAAAACCCAGGTTTAAATCTGGCAGTAGATACGGGTCCTGTATCAGATTTTTTGAGCAATTTACTAAATCTCTCTAAGCCTATTTGTAACATGAGGCAAATTAGTCCCACCTCAGAACAGTTGTGAGAATTAAGTGGGTTCATAGTTAGAGAATGTTTAGCACATTGTTGGACTCATAAAGTGCTTATTCACTTCAACGTGCATTAAAGTCTGTCCACTAGACAACAGTCACTGTTCTAGACACGGAAGATACAACTCTCTGCCTGGTAGTATCAGTCAGGGCTCATATGTAGGAAATAAAAACTACTCTGTTTTATGCAGAAAGTATTTAATGTAGGGAAGCAGATACTTCTAAAGTTGTTGGAAGAGCTAGAGAAGGTACAGGTTCACTGAGAATTCTAGAAATGACTTCCAAACAATACCACGCATCTGGCCTTGTGAGGTCAGTTACTCTCTCTGCCTCAGTGAGGAAGGTAGGGATTCAGGAGAGTACCAGGGAAATCATTGAAATTAAGAGCAAATTGCCTTAGCCATTATCCAGGGATAAGGGAGACCCATCATTGCAACTGATTCTGGACACCCTTGGAGCAACGGCTGTTCCTAGGAGCTCTGCCATAGAAATATGCAGTGTCCTCACCATTGGGGATATGCAGCCTCCAACTCACTTTCTCTATCAAAATCTTATGAAAGAGTAATTTGTCAAACTTAAAATCTAGCTGCAAGGGAGTCTGGAAAATATAGTACTTTCACTTCACAGCCTCTGCAGTGGGATGAAGCATGCTAGAAGCAAAGTAGAATAGATATTGAATACCTCATGCCCATCACCGGCGAGACAAGGAGGTAAACCATCAATCTTTAGGACTAGCCATTAATGGAATTAAAGGAGACTATACAAAGGAAATGGGCCCACAAAGGAGGGAGGGATTCTTTTCAAACTAGAGAGGCAGTTGCTGGGGAGGAAGGATGAAAAGAAACTGATGAGGCATATAGATAGAAGACAAGAATTCTGAGCAGAAGAGACAGCCCAGGCAAAATGTTAGTCCTTTCTCCCATCCCCATTCCTGGAAGTGACAACAAACATCTGGAGTATGAAGATTTGCTTTTCATTAAGGAAGACGGGAGAAGCTTCAAAGATTTCTTTCCTTCAAAAATGATTCTTTAAGCACCTTCAGTGGTCCCTGCCACCAGAAAGTAAATTCTGTGAGTGCAGAGAGTAAGTCTTTTCATTCTGTGGATTATGGGGCTATACTGAGTGTCTGGAGCATAGAAGGGGCTCCACAGATAAGAACAGAATTAGTTTCCTTAAGCATGAGCATAAATTGCAATAAAGAAAGACAATAAATATGGAAGTAATGTCATCAGAGACCCAAGAACTAAACAAAGGTGATAAGAGATGTCTCTTTGGAATTTTTGAGAGGGAGTGGAATTCTGAGCAAAGAGAACTCCATAAGCAAAGGCCTGTATGTTATGAGCTTAAGACATATTCAAAGAGTGTGGCTTAATCATGAATACAGTTTGATTTTATAGGCTTCTGATTATGTAAGGGAGTAGTTGCATTGAAGGCTAGAAAAATAATTTGGGAATCAAGAAAGATCTTATCCTAGAATTCTGGTTTATTTTAGCAGTGATCCTTGAATTATGTTGATAATTTCCAGAGATGTGACCATAATCGGAATAAACTGTAGGTGCATTTATCTAGCACTGTGATAAGCAGGATGCTGAGGAATACAAGGAGTACAATACTGGAGGGTGTTGGAGCAGCCATCACAACCTACCATATGTGCAGCAGAAGGGTCTGAACTGAGTTGTACTCGAGAGAGAAGAAAGAAAACAATCACCTGGCACCTATTCCCTTTTGGAGTGAAATGAATTTTTTCAAACTCAAGTCTAAAAAATGAGTGACATGGGCTTTTCATTCAACATCTTTATTTTTATAAATGTTATTCATGCACAGTTAGCTGGGGAAATAATGCAATGGCACTGACACCCAGGAGAAGGAGTAAATATCGCTCATGTACTGAGGCACCACCCTTTACTGGCTTCGCTGGGTTCTACTACTTAATCATACTGATCCTCATTTTCCTCCTCTATACGAAGGAGGCAAAACAGGGCCTAATACCTAGGGTGCTTGTGAAAATTAAATAAGAATGTCTGTGGGAAGCACTCAGCACAACAACTTGCATGTTTGCAACCAGCCCATGTGGTCATTGTTGCTATTATCGGTGGCTCCATCATCATCATCACCATCATCATCCTCATCACCAAGGGAGTGAGGTAGGCAGTGTAGAACAGGGGAAAAAGGAGGACTCTGCAGCCAAGCAAACTGTATCAGTCAGATTCCTAGCAGGAAACAGATGTAACACTCAGATGGGATGATTTGGAAGTGAATTTAATAAAGAAATAATTGTATTTACAAAGTCATGGGCAAGCTGTGGGGAAAGAGATAGGTCAGTATCCTACTTCATCCTAGTTAGAAGAGGAGGGACACTAGTTATCAGCCCTAGACCTGAAGGGGCAAGAAGAGGGAACAGTTAATAGGAACTTGGAAAGAGACAATGAGGCAGCCAGAGTCTCTGGTAGGAGCTGTGGTATGACCTGCCGTGAGGGAAGCTGGGGGAGCCATACCCTGACCTCAGTCTCCTCCCCGCACCCCAGTCTTCTCCCATTGGCAGGATCCAACCCAACTGGAGGGCAGAGGACCCTGGGATGCAGTTCCTGCAGGTCAGTGTCTAGGAGTGCGGCGCATGGTGGGGAGAAGTAAATAGGATATGTCCAGCACACACATGCCCCGCTGTGAAGCCCCTTTGCAGCTTTAGGCAAGTTGCTCAACTTCTCTGAGCCTCAGGTTGCTTACTGTAAAGCAAGGATAATCATACTAGTCATTATTCATAGTCAGGCCTATGCAGGTTATCATAAGCATAAACTAAGGCGATGTCTGGAAAATGCCTAGCAGAGCCTCTGGAACATAGTAGACGTCAGTTGTTCTCCAGCTGATGACAGCTCTCTCCACTTGTGGCTGTTTTATAGCCCTCATGAGTTCCTCAGGAGCAGCACCTTGCATAGTGTGGTCCATGGACCATGTGCTTTAGAGGCACCTGGGGTCCTTTTTGAACAGGCAGGTTTGTGGCCCCCACTTCAGACCATCTAAATCACAAGCAGAAGGGTGGGGATCCTCATTTCGGACAAGTTCCCCCAAGTGATTTTTATGCACAATAAAGTTTGAGAGCCATCATCGTAGACGTCCATATTTCTAATTGACGCCCACTTGGGTAAAGTATAGGTGAGATTTATCTGTGCTTGGCAGCCATTAGGTACAGTTACAGCCCATCAGCTCTGTGAAGAGGGGCCATCAGACCAGGACACTAACGGTCTGTCTTGTGGTGTTAGGCCGTGCTGATTCTCCATTTTACTGGCTTTATTAATACTTGAGGAACAATGTTCCCAAGCTTTTAATTAAAAATTCTCTAACATCCAAGGCCCTAATCATTTTCTAGGTTGGATATGGGCTTGGTGAGGGGCTGGATTTTACCCCCCCTTTCAGAGAAAATTTAATAAGCAAAGCAGAAGCTGTTAAAGAGAATAAAGCTTCTTGAAAGCTTTGTAAATGAGAATAGGTCAATTCCAAGTATAAACAGGAGGTGTCCAAAACTTAGAATAAGACTGGAGGACCAAGGACCTTGCTTTCATCTAGTGAGAAAAGGCATAAGAAAATTCATCTGCAGTGTGGGACAGAAATCAAGCTCATGATATGGGTTCTGAATTTGTAAGGATTCAGATTGGCTGCAATGAACAAATAGAGACTCAAAATAGCAGCAGTTGAGACAAAAGAGAATTTTATTTGCTTCTCATGTAAAACTGCAGAGGTAGACAGAGCAGGGCTGTGGTGTTGGTTTTACCAACAGGGTTCTCAAGGACTCAGGCTCCTTCCAGCTTGGGGTGCTGCTCTCCCCAGAATAGGGCCCCTGCCCTCTTGTTCCAGGGATGGAACTCCAGTTGTCATATCCATGCTCCAGCCGTGGGCCGAGGGGCCAGAGAGTATGGAGCAGCTCACTTACAAAGAAGGTTTAGAATTTGCCACACAACACATCTGATTACATCACTTTGGCCAGAACTTGCTCACGTGGCCACGTGGAAATGGAATCGCAGCTAAATCTTCCATTAAGGGGATGGTACCCTGAAGACAGTGTGGAGTCACTGTCACAGGTTCTGCGTCTTGAGAAATTTCAGATCTTCTTTTCCCAATAGAATGATTATTAGTGAGTTTCCAGTCAGGAACCCAGACTACTCCACGTATATTTAGAAGAGGGAAGGGAATTGGCAGCCCAGGTGTGAAAGTGAGACAACACAGAGATCAGCAACAGGAGGAAGCTTCTACCTTCCCTGGTGCTGGAGAGACAAAAGGAAGAGGGAGAACTTACAAAGTCAGGGTTGCCTAGCAGCACTGGGAACCCCAGTGGCCTATCCTGGTGGGAGCTGGAGCCAGGAGCTGCAGCCCTGCCCAAGATGCTACCCGAAGCTAAGCGATAGAGGAAGAGATATGCTGGCCTTTCCCTTCTTCTGCCCCTCGGTCTCCTTTCAGTACCTCATTGGTTACAGCTGCCTGGAGGCTGGAGGGCATAGGAGCCTGGGGAGTGTAGCTCCGTGCAAACAGAGCAGGCAAAGAAGAGTCAAGCCTGGATCTGAAATCCCAGCGGGTGACTTGGAGCAACACCCAAACCCTAGCTGTGAACCAGGATAAACGAATAATTGAGACCTTGCTGGATATGGTTCCTGGATGAAGTTGAGAAGTTTGCAAAGCAAAAGAGGGTCCTTCTGTTGAAAGCAGGGACTCACACTGATCCTTGTACATTCATATTCACAGCGTTCACAATAGCAGAAAGGTAGAAACAAACGTGTATCAACACATGGATGGATAAACAGAATGTGATGTGTATGTGATAGAATATTATTCAACCATTGAACGGAATGTAATTCTGACAAGTGCTAGAACATGGATGAACCTTGAAAACATGATGCCAATAGAAAGAAGCCAGACACAAAAGAACCAATATTATATGATTCCATTTATATGAGGTACTTAGAATAGGCAAATGCATGGAGACAGAAAGTGGACTGGAGGTTACCTGCGCCTGGGGGTTTGGGGGCAATGGAGGCTACCGTTCAATGAGTAGAGTTTCTATTTGCGATGATGAAAAAATTCTGGAAATGGATAGTAGTGATGCTTGCACAATATTATCAATGTACTTAGTGGCACTGAATTTTACATTGAAAAAAGTTAAATAGCTTTTAAAAGCAAAACTTTTTCAAAGGTAAAGCATAAATAAAGAGGGTCCTTCCACTTCCCAAATATATTTACTGATTGCAGACCCCTTTGTGAAAAGGTGAATGTTGGCAATAAAGCCATAGAAGCTGAATAATGGACAAAAGCATGGGATCAAAAGGTTAGTTGAAGAATTTAAAAAACAAAAACAAAACTCTGTGTCCAGGATTCGTTGTGAAGTTTTAGTAACACTTTCTGGGGAGAGAAATATCACTTCTCCCTTTCCCAAACTGAACTTGATGTGGTCAGGAAGCACAGACATAAGTCCAAATGAAAAGACAAAGGCAGTATCAGAGTTATACAGGTAGAATTGGATGTCACCTATATATAGAGTGTGTGCCTCTGAAAACTCAAAAATAGGTAACCTCACAAAGAAGTAGGAGAAGAGGCAAGAACCCAGAAAGCCTGCAAGGGATCCTTTGAAGAATGGAGATACCTGGGGAAAGGTTCTGTTTCTGGGTCACCTGTTAACAAGGAGTGGAAGGGGTCAGGCTATACTCAGCTATGTCAAAGCAGCCCAGAAATGTCATTGAGGACAAGCACTTGAAGATGATTTTTGGCGCTTGTACCCAGGAAGGTCATTGGCTGCTTGATGAAGGCCATTTCTGTGAATGGAGGGGGAATCGGAACTGGGATGGGATGAGCAGAACAGTCTTTTCTATATTTCTCTATTTGCTTGCTCAACAGAAGCAGTAAACAAACCCTATTCCCAGAACTGTGCTGACAACATTGATGGTGGCGGCACACAAATTAGGCGGTAAACAAAAAGCCATGTTAATTTCAAGCTCCATTAGAAACACAGGCTGGGAAAAAATAAATAAATAAATAAAAACATCTGCCAAATAGAAAAGGTCAAAATTGGAAGGGAAAGAAACTTTGAGATCCTAAGAAGATACTGCCAACATTGAAAACATGGGAATATTGTTTCCTCTTTCAGTTTTGTTAATCATAGAATTTTTAAAAAGGTCTCTTGTTAATGTCTTCTCTGATCAGATATGTGAGGTGATGGAGTCTGAGCCGCATGTTCTTTCTCCTGGAAAGGGAAACCATGCAGTGTTTGGAGTGTAGCCACAGGGTTCCATTCCAGAGCTGTCTGCTATTTTGTCTCTTACAATTGTTTAAGAACCTCCAGTATGATTTATGGCCTTAGCATAGTGTGTAAGTATTATTCTTTTGCAGACTCCACAACATAAGTTGTCTCTAATGTGAAACTGGTATAACATAGTCTTGTCTAAGAGACCTCGGACCCTTTAATCCCTTTGTAAAATGTGTTGCATACCCCAGATCAAGTCCAGGAAACGCACACGTCTTTCTCGTCATTGCTTGTGTTGAAGGGATGATACAAAAATGAAAACAGGTATCTCTCTTGAGTTCTTTTATATGTCTCGGCAGTGATCATTCTGGGTCTTTGATGATGGATGAGTCTTCATTTGTAAATGTAAAGCCATATATATTAACTTAGTTTCCTTCCAGGCATTTTGTATTAGTGAGCCTCACATATGGCTTTATAATGGTCCAATACCAGAGGCCTTGCTGTACTCTGATTCAATATATGCAAGAAGAAAATATATACAAGAATGTCACTGTAACTTTTTGGCTAGGTAATCAGTCAGGAGTTCCATCCCACCTGGAGGCAAGGGATTGACCTTGTTGATTTCTCAGGGTTCTCGCTCTAGATTTTATGATCCTCTGACATCTTTTCCCAGAGGTACTAAATTTGAACAATCAATCACTAAATGCAGTCAAATCCGCTCTGCCTCCCCCTGAAACTAACTAGGTATTTTTAAACATGCACACACATATAAACATATACACATTTCAAGAAAAACAGATTTCCCTTTTGAGAATGGAAATACAGTCATTGCTAAATCACATTACTGGACTGAACGCCAGGTATTAGTTACAGTGGAAAGTACGAAATTGTAGGAGGTTCTTTTCTTAGAACCAGGACATGGATTATGGCCTGAATTTAATTAAGTGCTGCTCATGGCACCATGCAGGCTGGCACTTAATTATATTCAGTTTATCTTTTTGTATACCATCTTTGACTATTCTCCAAATGTGTATGCTCATCTTGCTTTCTCCATCTCTGTTGTAAACTCTTGGAGATCAGAGCTAATGTCACACAGTAGACACTTAATAAATATACCATAAATAAATTAAGCAAAGGAATAGATGTGGCTACAGATTCAAGATGCCACCATTCACATTTGAGATGTGACCTAAGAAATTGAAGAACAGTGAACAAGTGAGGATGGTCCCTATTCTTCCCTGGAAGGCATCCAAGTTTTCCTCCTCTGGCTTCTGTGAATAATATACAGGCTTAATTTCTCTCCCTTTGATCCCTTGCCCTTTTAATCTACCTCAGCAAAAATGTTCAACTCTGTGTTACTAGAAAGTATCGTGAAGAGCTTTACCCACATTCCAGCATCTGTGTACGTATAGGCTTACTGTATTCTTGGCCTTAGCTTGAGCTCTTTCGTTCTCTCAATTTCCACTGTTATTTTAAGGATGTTGTCTTTGCCTTCTTTGTGACAGCTTTTTAAGATGCCTATTTTAAATGAGATATTCCTAAAATGCAGGTCAGGGACTCTCTACCTGGAGAAGTTTTCCCTAAGAAGAACATAAGGAACTAGTAGCAGTGGTTATGTGTGGGAAGTGTGGAAATGTGGAAGAGGGACAACGTTTACTTTTTATTCTGTAACCATCTGTATGGATCATTTTTGTCCCTGAGCCTGTGTTACTTTTATAACTTATAAACTGATTAGGAATAAAATACCTACATTCATTGTGACATATGCCATTCTAGCAGATGTTAAAAGTGTGAATGAAATATTGGAGCAGTTTATATGTTTACTGTAAACAAATGAACAGTTTCATTGTTTTAAGATACAACACTTAATGAGTCCAATAGTCCAGCTTTTGAAGCATTTCACGGGTGTCTGTAATTAAATGCTGGTCGGTGATTCAGGCTGGGGTCCACTTATGAGTGGACAATGGCTGAGCTGCTTTTGAATCCGTAGCTTTGAATGACACACCCCCCAGTGAGCATTTTAATCATATAGAAGGTGTTTCATTCAGTGGATCAAGAGAACCACTTGCATCAAAGCTTTTCATATTGTTATTTCATATTTTTACTCCTGGCCGTGTTCACAGTTGTAACACATTTCACATGGTACGGGTCCTCCATGATGATTACAACTTGCTAATTATCCCACCACATTGCACTCTTTGCGGTTCCATTTTTTTTTTCTTTCTCTTTAAAATTATGTCATTTTTGTCCCGGGGTTTTATTCCCATGCCAGTCTGTTTGATCCTGCTTCTAATTTGTCATAAGCATTTCTACTTGGGCTTGTTTTGACTTGCTGCAAATGCCTCAACTGGTTCAACCATGGTTAGACATCTTTAAACCTTGTAACCTTTAAGTAAATAAATGCTTCCAACTGCATAAAATTACTGGACTCCATCTATGAATGCTCAAAAATACAGTCAGTTCGGGGGCGCCTGGGTGGCCCAGTCATTAGGCGTCTGCATTTGGCTCGGGTCATGATCCCGGGGCCGTGGGATCGAGCCCCGCGTCGGGCTCCCTGCTCCGCCGGAGGCCTGCTTCTCCCTCTCCCTCTCCCCCTGCTTGTGTTCCCTCTCTCGCTGTGTCTCTCTGTCAAATAAATAAATAAAATCTTTAAAAAAAAATGCAGTCAGTTCATATGAACATCTTTGTATATTGTATTAAGTTCAAAATTGGTAAGATAGGCTTCAGTTGGCCTATTGTAGAAACTCTAAATTTGCTTCCTGGTAGAGTAAGGGTGTAAACGCCCAAAAGCATATACAGTTTTAGGAACGTGCACTGTCTAGATGTAAGCTGTAGCATTTACACATTAACAAAAAAACATGTGAAAGAGACTGCCTAAACAGTCACCTGCCCCCGTGCTTTTTCTAACTTTAATTGCATCAGAATCACCTGAAGGGATTGTGGAAACGCTAGTGAGTCTGTGGTGGAGCCTATGAATTGTCTTTTCTAACAAGATCCCAGTTGATTTTGATTCTGTCGATCTGGGACCGCATGTCGAGAACCATTGCTAGCCCATTTCTCTCCCTGAGCACACAGAAACACTGCCATTCCCTGCCGTGTCTGGGCCAGAAGCATGCATATACCACTTCCAAGTCTAGCCACAAAATTCCCTGCATAGTCTTCCACTCTCTCTCACCCCTTTCCTAGGCCATGTGAGGCTACGTATTAAAGATGGTGGCCTGCCAAAATAGAAGGAACCTGGGTCTGTGAGTTTGTGCATGGAGAAAAGCTGCCTTACTCTCATAGAAGTGTCATGTGAAAGAGGAATACACCTTTGTTGAAGCAAGTCACTGAGGTTGGGGGCAGCGTTGCCTAACTTAACATGACTTTCATGTAATCGGGAAATGAACCATACCCAACGCTGAGGACACTTTTATTATGTAAATTTGAGTGGAGATTACGTTAATCTACCATATACTCTCCCAATCCAAAATATATATATATATATAATATATATATATTTAAATTTATTGATACATACTTAACCTACTGACAGCCACATGTCAGTAGGCCACAAAGAGATTTTTGCCAATCCTTCAGAACATCTCTTAAATCTACCTTAGTACATTTTGGGTGAGCTTTCATCTGAAATTTTCCATTTGCTGCTTCTGGAACCCCTGTATTCTTACATTCTCAAAATGGTTATGCCCCCCAAATCCTTTGCCGCAAGTTGGATGAGACCAATGCACTTTTCCCTTCAGAGTCCATTACAGGACAGCTCTGCCCCACTCTGTCCTCTTTCCTCTCCTACCTAGTTCTGCCGAGGAGATCATCCCAGAATTTCTAACTCTAACTTAATTGGAGCAGATGTTCCCCTTAGGCATCTTCAGAGTCAGGCCAATGGGCCCCAAATGACCCATATCTTTCATCACAGTCCTAAGCCATGAGACCCTCCAGAAAAATCCCTATTCCTTAATTCTATTGCTGGTACTACTTTTGGTGAATATGACCCACTCCCTTTCTCTGGACCCTGCCTAGATGTGCATGTCATCCTTCCTGTACCTACCAGTCTTGCTGAATTTGACCACTTGCCTGCTTGGGTTTCTGCTGGCCCGTTCATCTATCAGTTCTCCTTTGTAGACCTCCACATACACCTGGGTGGCTCAGTCAGTTAAGTGTCTGCCTTCAGCTCAGGTCATGATCTCAGGGACCTGAGATCGAGCCCCACATCGGGCTCTCTGCTCAGCGGGGAGTCTGCTTCTCCCTCTCCCTCTCCCTCTATGTGCTCTCTCTCTCTCTCAAATAAATAAATAAAATCTTTAAAAAAAGATTGAGAGAGAGAGAGAGAGAGTGGGCCGAGGGGCGGAGGGAGAGAGAGAGAGAAACAGAGAGGAACAGAGAGAATCTCAAGCAGATTCCCCATTCAGCACAGAGCCTGAGGCAGGGCTCAATCTCATGACTGTGAGATCATGACCTTCGCTGAAACTGAGTCAGATACTCAACTGATTGAGCCACCCAGGTACCACCTCCCAACCAGTATTTTTGAGTAAATGAATACATGATGAAAATATAAATGAATGTCCACTTAACAATTGGACATCAAGATCCAAGCTTTATTGACCTTATTTTGTAAGATAACACATGATGGCAAATTCTTTTCAATAATACTGGTGAGAAATACATGATGAAAAATAACAAGCCTCAGTTCTAACGTGGCTCTGTCAGGAAGTAGCTGGTAAGTCATTCACTCTGTCACTATTTATTGAGTACCTACTATGTGCTCTGCACTATTTTTCTTCAGCTTTATTGAGGAATAACTGACAGATATAACTGCCTATACTTACAGTTGTACCTGATGATTTAATAGACATTGCCAATATGAAGACAATTAGCATATCCATCATCTCACTAGGTAACTCTTTGGGGCAGGGGGAGAACTCTTAAGATCTCCTTTTAGCAAATTTCACATGCACAATAATGTATTATTAACTATAATCGCCATGCTGTACGTTAGAGCCTCAGAAATTATTCTTCTTATAATTGAAAGTTTGTACCCTTTGATCTACATCTTCCCATTTCCACACCCCTCATCACTGCCATCCACTTTTATACTATTTATACTAGTTGGGCTTTTGTTTAGATTCCACATAAGTGTTACCATGCCATTTTTGTCTTTCTCTGGCTAGCTTATTTCACTTTGCACAGTACCCTACCAATCCACCCATGTTGTCAGAAATAGCAAAATTTCCTCCTTTTTACAGCTGAATAATATTCCACTGTGTATATATACCATACTTTCTTTATCCATTCATCCATCGGCAGACACTTGGTTGTATCCATATCTTAACAATTGTGAATAATGCTGGAATGAGCATGGGGTGCAGGTATCTCTTTAAGATACTGATTTCATTTCCTTCAGATATATTCCCAGGAGCAGGGTTGTTGGATCTTATGGTAATTCTATTTTAGATTTTTTGAGGAACTGCCATACTTTTTCCCACAATCACTGTACCAAATACATTCCTGCCAAGAGTGCACTGTTGTGGTGGGGTCTAGCATCTCTGGTTTCAGGAAAAGCACAGAGGCATAGTCTCCATGGAGCTCCATCAGTTGAGGTTAATTTTGGCGAAGACGGGGGGTGTCCTCAGTGGCCAATGCTGCAGGCATCCTGGAGGTGTCTGTGGTCACAGTGGCAGGTAGGGCGCTTAAGGCCACAGGGCAGCAGTGGTGGCTGGAAGCTGTGGGGGGCCAGGGGGCAGAGCAGAGCACCCCGGGATGGCAATCCGAGTCCTGACCTCGGGCCTCAGGGGATAAGGTGCTGAGCAGTAGCCGTTCAGCCCTGGTGATCGTGAGTGGTGTCTGTAACTCAGGATCCGCAGAGCGGTGCACAGCCACAGCATGGCCCGGGGATGGAACGTCTGAGTCGGGACCTGGGCTGCGGGTGCTAGAGCAGCTGCAGCAGCTCAGCCCCGGTGATGGTGGATCAGTACTCAGACTCGGAACCAGGGAGTGGGGCTCAGAGCATCAGCCACACAGCCAGGTGATGGCAGCTCAAAGCCCTGACCCCAGACTCGACTCAGGAGATGGAGTGCGGTGCAGCAACAGCTCTGATCTCTGTAGATGGCAAAGCTCTACAGCATCCCGGTCCTGGAAAGCAGGGCACAGCAGCGACCCAGGCCCCTGAGGGTGGGGCTCTCCTCAGTGACAGCTCCAGCCTGGGGAGGACTCCAGGCAGCTCCATCAGCTGGGTTTTGCGGTTCCCTATGGGGTGTGATCCCCCTCCCTACCCCAGGGACGCCCTCCTGGTGCGGAGCTGCTCTGGTATGGGGAGTGGGATGATACGGGTGAAGTACCTCCTGCACTGTTCCTCCGTCCTCACCTTCAGTTTGGGAGCTCCCACAGGACTTTTGGTGATGCTTCATTTTAGTCCTTTGCTTTCCTGGAGCTGTTTTCATCTATTTAAATTTGTTTATTGTTTTCGTTGGGGAGATGCACACTGGAGCCTCCTTGTCCACCATCTTGCTAATGTCAGCCTTGCCATGCACTTGGCTGAATGCTGGAGAAGCAGGAGGAGTGTGACCTGCAGACTCTGCCCCCAGAGAATTTACAGTCTACTGAGAGACGGACAGCCATCCAATTGTTCCTAGATAAGTAGGGAATAACGCGCACTGTTAAGTGCCTGGCCTAGAACAGGCTTGCCTAGACCAAGAGCTCAGGGAAGCCTTCCTTCTCTGGGGAAGGGATATTTGAACTAGATATTAAGGCAGAGGGAACATTTTGAACACAATTTCAACGACAAAAAAATAAGAGCCCCATGCACTGGAGAAACGGGGGAAAAATGATTATAGGGAAGCACGGGGAGAGGGTGGAGAGCATTGAGTGATGAAGCTGGAGAGAAGGTCTTTGCTGCTCTTTGCTATGTGATGAGAGAGAGAGATACACTGACCTTTTCCAGCAGCCTGGGCTTAGTAGCACCTACCTGATAGGTCTATCATGAGTATAAAACATATGTGTACCTCTTTGCTTAATGTCTGGTCCATAGGAAATAGGGTCACTTTTTTTTCTTTCTTTCCTTTTATTACCTATATTTTGAGTTCATAAAGAGCAACAACGATTTGGTCTTATATTTCAGTGGATCCCTTTAGTGCCCTTCCTGTCTGTGAACTCCTTGGTAAAGGCTCGGTACATGACAGCTGGGTTACCATTATTATTACTAAGCAGTCCTTTGTATGCCAGGATTTTACATATATTTTTTCCTATGTGGGTTTTTACTTAATAAAAATTACTTTGGATTTATAGTAATAAATTGAGTTTCTAGTATCTGATACTTTCATATGTGGAATTATGCATCTTTGTTATCCACTGATATTTGGGGTTTGTGTAGTTTGGACATGGTTTTATTTCCAATAAGTGGAGTATTGGTTATTTCAGAGCTTCAAAGCATCTCTAAGATTTAGAATGATGAAAAATGTAATCTATATATATTGAATTGCAAAATGTTATTTGCATCATGGCATTCTCTGATAGCTATTAGAAGAGTGTATAAATACAGAGATTAAATGAATGCATAAAATAAAAATAGCCTTTCACCAATGATTTGCCTCTCAAACAACAAAGCAATAATTTAGATCTCTGACCTTGTAATTCAGCTGATTAGAAGAATCTAATTCTCTTTTTATTTCATGTTATATTGTATCTAATTGATGGAGAAGTCTAAGTGGATCAATATGCCAAAAATTGACCTGGACAAACTCCATTTCTTTTGTGTCTAGATGACTTGTATGCCCTGTTTTCCCAATTTTCAAGTGGAGAGAGAGAGAAAAAAAGGGGGGGTTCTTTTTTATAACTACCAAAACTGCAAAGTAAAGCTGGTTCTTTCTCTTTCTCTGTCACATAAGCACATAATAAAGTTTCTGCACTCCACACTTTGCTGGCAATTCCAGTGACAATACACAAGACAGGATAGAATGCACCCGTATTCCTTAAGGAGATGAGCCTAAACAATTGTAAAAACTACCTTGAATCAGATGCATGCACTCAGACCCAACCTAGTTGCTCAGAGAGCAGATCAGAGGGGAAGATACAAAGTGTCACCTTTTGTTACATGAGCCTACTTGGGTCTTTTCTTTGTTCCCCCAGTTACTGATGGAAGAAACAAGATAATATTTACACTTCCCATATTACCTACAAGGGCTTATGTTGTTATTGGCTTTTTCATCCTTCTGTCTTTATTAAGAAGTTCTTGTTGACCCCACCTCTTGGTCCCTCATACAAGTAGTTTTGGGTACCGGCCTATTCATAAATTATTAATGTCACAGTGTAAAAAACCATTCTGAAACAGGCCCTCCTGACATGTAACTACTGGTAATTTGAGCTGAGCTTCAGGGTGTCGGAAGCACACCCAGCTCTCAGTGAAGCAAGTCTCTGAAGCTCTTCTTCTGCTAGGGAAACAATTAACTTTATGTTCCGTTTGCCCACAATGGCGCTCACGGAAGTCGGTCATGTTTGTTAAGCCTGTTTCAGTCCGTTCAGCCTGCTCAGCTCAGGGGAAGAGTCACGATGTGTAGCCGGGCTCCAGAGATTGTGGGCAGAAAGGAAAAGATTTGCACTCATCAAACAAGAAAATGGCATTCCTGGCTGTCAGTCTGGAAGGAAGAGCTTTTCCCTCCAACGTTGCACAGCAGGCTCTGCTCATGTCCCTGAATGTCAGCTCACGCCTCATTGCTGAGTGAGCATTTTCCCCACCTAACCTGACAGGCAGACGTGTCTGACATAAAAGCAGGCTACCCTCCGATTGGGAAGCTGGGGTGCCCTAAATCTGGGGCCAGTTCAGCGGAGGAGATTGCACTGAATCTTACTTTGGTGTGGGGTTTATGATGAGCTTTGAGAGGTGCCTTCGATGTGAAAGAAACCAAGGGTGAGAGTGTTTGGAGAGAGCTGGCTTGTGCCTGAAGACCGAGTGAGGGGCCTGCCATTTCACCCCACGAGCCCTCATCTCTCCCTGCTACACCTCACACATGGTTGAGGGCCTAAGTGTGTGCCAGTCGAGTGTTGGTAGAAGGAAGGGGCTCTGAGCCCCATGGGTTGGAACTATCATCAGTTGGCACCTATGATCTGACTGCGTATTGGGGGTATTTTGCATTTCACATCTTCAGCTGGTTTCTAGCAGCACACATCTGGCTCTGATTTTCACCAAAGTGTTAAAAAAAAAAAAAAAAAGGCAAACTGGCTGTGGTAATCCTAAAAAGGATATAATTTCCTAAGATAAATCTGCTGAAGAGAACATGTATTTTGAAACCAAATGTAAATTGACTTACATGTTTTCTGTTTTCTGTTTCATATATTGGCTTCACATTCACAAATATTGAAGAAATGCCTAGAGCGTGCTACACTAAAGGTGAGCAAAACAGACATTTTTCTGGCCTACAAGAAGCTCACGTCAAAGTCACATTCCATTCAGGTATCATGAATCATCAGACTTGACTGTGTATAAACCCATAGCCTTAACACTTCAAGCCCATTATTTTACCTCATCTGAATACCTTCTGGCTCTAAATTTCAGCATCTTGTGTGTCAAGCCAAGGGGACTGGGTCTGGGGAACCCTTAAGGTACCTGGAAAACATTCCCCTGGCCCCGGCCATTGGCACCTGTGTGTTCTTGAGGAATCCACCTCACATTTCTGAGTCAAGAGCCCTGCAGAAGCCAAACAAAATATTGCCCAATTTGCAAGGGTTTATGTTTTTGTGAATCTTAATAGAATAAAGATTCAAGTCCAGCCTGGCCTAACAGTATTACAGAACAGAAGTAGCTATTATTGTATTGTTGCTGTTTTTTCTGTGAATCTGTAAATACTGCTTTTGATCCAAGGAATCCAGAATGTGTCTTATTAGATTTACCAAAATCCCCTGATTCTGGCATGCCGCAGTTTATAATAGGCAATAGAATTGGGTTTCTAAAGCATCACTCTGTAGCATTTTTCTTTTTTTATCGGCCCACATGCGAGAGCGTAGATGAAAAGAGACGCACATACTCACTTTTGCCTGGTAAAGCAGGGGCACGCTTAGGGTCCATTGCTATGTGCCTGAAGAGTTGTCATCAGAGAGTCAGCTGCTCCATGTCAACCTGACCGTGTTGCCTGCTCCCCGTTGACAAATTCTGAAATCACACTGTTGCGGTTTCAAGAACCAAACACATGCCAGTTGACATAACATCTTTTATGTTCCTCCAGCTCTTAACTTCCACGTTAGAGAAAAGTGACCAACATTTTTTCTGGGAACTAAATGAAAAGAGAAGATAATAAGGAAACTTCAGGAAGTTAGTGAATATTTTCTTTCAGGGCCCAGGACACGTGAAAATCAGGCCTCTGAAACATCGGCCAGACACTGGAAACTCTCATGATTTGGTTTCATTAAAGATACCAAAGAATAATTAGACCATAAGGGGAATTCTGTTTTCCATTCCCCGGAGACTATGATTAGTAGGTGACTTTCCAGGTCATTCTTTTTTCCACTTCCTGTTTTTTTTCCCCTTTAAGAAAATTGCTTGCCCGTGATGGTAATGAGTAGAGTGGGAATAATACCCAAACACCTTGAGCTGGACGGCTGACCCAGGGTTGTGCTGCTGGTTTTTCATTTCGATGCAGCAGACCCAGGCTCTCCTGCAAGCCTGGACAGGGATTCCCTGTTCTCTTCATGTAGACAGCCAACGTGATAGAACTTGGGGATCTTTTTTTTGCATTGTTAATCTGAAGAAAAAAAAAGATGTGGAAAAAAGGAAATAAAAGATGTATGTTTCAAGATAAAGTGAAGTTACTTTATTTGTGAGTGTCTCTAACAAAGAGACACAGTGAAACACTGTCACAAATGGGGAAAGACTTTCAAGGTTTCCATTATACTAGGAACTGTACACAATTAAATTGAAATATAAATATAAGCCAGCATTTCAGTTAAGCTGCTTATTAAAATAATTAGGCCAGTGAAGCCAAGGAGCGTGTAAGCCAAGGAAATTGTGAGGTTTGGCTAAAATGCTCTCATTGCAGGTATACACAGAATTGAATGAAAAAGTTGTAAAGCCATGGGTTTAATAGATAAAAACTGTCCTACATTAAAAGTCAAAAGACAACCAGAAAAGAACCAAATACTTTTAAATAGATAGATAGATGATACAGATACAGACATAGATAAAGATTCATAGTAATAGAAATCCTAAACTGGAAGGGATTTCTGGGAAACCATTTCTAAACTGGCCACCACCAAGTTCCCATTGAAAACTTATTGTTGCCTGTGTGTTTTACTTTTTGAAAGATTCCCTTTACAATTTGCGCTTATTAAGCGCCAATTAACTTGATTTCCCACTAAGTAAAAACATGATCCTCCAATTAGAGTATGGATTAGCACAAAATAACTAGTGTCGCCTCTTTCAGTTAATATAATTTAAGCAAAAAGCAAATAAATGTGACATTTTGATTATCCAATGTAATCTTATTATGGGTAAATGTGTGATTTCTGTGAGTCCTTTTTCTGAAAAGCAAAAATAGGGCAAGAAGGCCCAGTGCCACCTTTGAGGGCAACTGGTTGGAAGCCACTGTCTCTTCTAGCCCCTTTATTGCGTGGTGGGTTTAATGGCTCAGCCTCAGACCATGCAGTTTTGTACAAGGTCAAGGCTAAAATACAGGTCTCCCAATGTTTCATCTAGCCCTCTCTTTGTTAAACCAGACCGCCATTTTATAAACTTGTGAGACTGAGGAGTTTTGAGTACTGTTAATTCCAATTTTAGAAGTGCAACTGCATTTGAAAGGCCATAGAAATAGCCCTGTGGTAACCCATTTTCTTCTCGGGATTTCTCATTAGGTTTTCTTAATATCAGATTGGTCTTTTTTTTTCTTAATTTTTGCTCTCGTGTGCCATGCTGTTACATAAGGGTCATAATTTCTACTCAGCTTCTCCACTGTAAGAGTTTGCAAATCATTGCATCTTCCTTATTGAGTCCTTTAGTATGAAAAGTGCCACCCTTAAAACTTTCTGTTTGATCATATAATCAGGTAAGACCTGGAAGAGCTCTGAAGACCTCTCTCTTAAATGACCAAGTGTGTTCAGATTGCTTCTTTCTGAGTATAGCTGCATTTGGAATCCAGTTCCATACTCTCTGTATCACAAAGCAACCTGGCCAGTAACTCACGTGTGCTGTTCGGGACTTAATAGAGATGATGTGAAAATTATTTGAGTCATGCTAAAGTATGTTTAGAACTGTGTACTTTCAGAACTTTAAGGAGAGTAGAATTGACATTGGAAAAGTCAACACATTAAAAAAAAAAAAAAGTGTGGCCAAGAATTAGAATTGGTGACAGCAACTTAGGGAAGTGTCCATAGCCCCTGAGTCTGGTTAGCACTACTGTAGGCTAGGACACCATAATGAATAGCTGGTCCATCACACCTGGTGACATCCTATTTTTAGACCCCCCGAGCATGCGGTGAATGCATGGAAGGCTGCCATTGCTTATTAAAGCCCTTTGGAAAATGTGGGCCCGCTGAATGTCACATGCCGCCCCCCCCCCATATCAGTCAAGTTACATTTGGAAAACAGAACGTTTAACTGCCTGCCATTTTGAGCTGCTGCTGCCAAGGCACCTCTATCCCAAGGCAGCTTCAGGGGGACAATTGTGAGATCTAGTGGGTGTCTCTCTCAACCTATCAATTAGGAAAAGAACATAGTTAGATGTGATATATTAGGTGGCCCTAAGATAGATCGCTCTGAAAAATCTCATATCGGCAAGAGTAATTCAAGTTGCCAGGAATCCAGAGTTTGCCATGTGACATCCCCAGAAGTCTGATGAGGTTTGACTGGTTTACTCTGCTAAATGAAACTGCTGAGATGGCTGTCACGAGGTGATTAATAAAGTGCATAAATCTTAACTATGGGAAAAAAGATGAATCGATGAATGCATATATTGGAAATGTAATGAAGCCAAATTGAAGCTACTAGGATTTGCTAATATATTACAGAAAAACAATATCATGTTTAGTGTTCCTCACTGGTCTTCTTTGATTGGTCTCCTTTTGAAAATGACCAGGAAGACATGTTTGGTTTTATTTTTTTATGTTATTTTAACACAGGAGACCTGAAGTGGCAACAGAGCAGGAAAGTAATTATGACATAGTGAATACATACTGCTGGTATTTAGCATTTGCCATTTATTCCCACCATGTTAATGGAGCAAAAAAAAAAAGCCGGGGGGGGGGGGGAAAGATTGGTTCAGTTCCCTCAAAGCTTCTATTGAATGCTGTTAGTAATCATATACAAAGTTTTGGTAGTTTTCAGAGTAATTAGAACCCCAGAGCAAATAAACACTAGATGAGCTCTCATCTTTGAAGTTCTTTTTTTTCTAACTAAATAGCTCTGTCCTGCTATAATTATATACTTGTCATTATAAAATTAAAAATAATTTTAAGTGAATGGATTTTTTTAAAGAAGCATTTGTTTCTTGCTAATTATTGTGAACTAATTGTAGTTTAGGATGGTCTGTAAGAAATCTGAAATCGCTGCCCTAGAGCCCCAGTCCCCGATGGCTGCAAGTTGAATTCCAGAAGGAAAAGCAAATGATGGGAAGGAAGGTCCAAGGCCATCAAAATCTGAATTTTCGTAACTTTGAAAAGATCTGACTTTCTGAAGGTCATTATGGACAGCTGTGCAGGGTGATGGCCAAAAATATCTTCACTGTCACATGGACCTGAATTTCATTCCAGCACTACTAGAACCTAACTGTGATCTCTAGCATGTTAGTTCATGTCTCTAACCCTCGACTTTTGCATTTGTAAATGGGGATGATCTCTACCTTGCAGCCTTGTTTTCAGGATGAAAGATAATATCTATACAATTTTTAGCACAGAGGCTGGCATCAGGGTAACTGTTGCTCTTTGCTTATCATCATTCCCATTGTTATTTTTGCGATAGGAACACGTACTACTGCTCAGAGGCCGGAGCTTGGTCTTTAGGACAGTTGGTTCATGACATCCTGTGACAGTGTTATTTTCGGTGGCAAGCTTGGCTCTACCAAGAGCAAGGGATTTAAATTCACCTATCCAGAAAAGTAGAAGTTTTCCGTGTTATTTTCCTATCTTTGTGATCCAAGGCCACGATAAGTGTGGGTAGAAAGTGTGACTGTACGGCCTGTGTGTCTATGAGGGGTTTTCCCAGGAACAAACAAGTTCTTAAAACCCCACCCATTCATAATTTCATGAAGGTCACACTTTGCCAGGATCTCCCTAGGACAACAAGGAAAACAGAAGGTAAACAGCAGTAATTAGTAAATCAGAACATTGAACCACAACAAGAAAAACCCCTACAGATGTGCCTCAATGTGACCCTTTTCCCCTAGTCCTCTTTTTCTTACTATTTATTACAAATTAATATCATGAGTTATGTGTTGAGTAAAAACTGGGCACCAGCTGTTTCTCTTGGGAGGTGGGAATGATGACTATCAAGGTCAGGGTTTCCCTCTGACTCTCCCTGCATTATCCCAACTCTTTTCATCAATAAACTATTTCTTTGTACTGTCCTTAGCTCTTTTCTTTGGCTGCTCATTTTTTATTTTGTTGTTGGTTTAGAGAACATTCTTCCTTCGTTTCTTGGTTCCAGGTACTGAGTTTACTGATTGTTTCTTATATTCCAGACACAAGGTGCTTCACATATGTCATCTTAATTAGTCTTTAAAACAACTCAGTATTACAGCTGAGAAAAAAAAATATTGTAGGGTCATAGAGATAGTAAATGGTAGAGCAACAGTTCCAGCGATTTATTTCAGGTTCATGAAACCAGACTACCCTCCTGGCCATATTCAGGAATCTGAATGATGGCGGGCGGAGTGGGTGATTTCAGATGGATTACCTACCAGAGAAACCAAATTTTGATTCTGAATGTAGTTGCTATGATGGACACTGAGACTGTGGATTCTTAATCTGACTTATCCAAACCTCTCTTACCATTCTCACTGGAATCTACCCAGGTCTTCTGGTACATAGGTTGATCAAGAGTCACAAATCCAGCTGACACCCAGGCTTTCTTCCTTCCTCCCTCGATCCATCCCCTTCCTACTCACAGCCTCCTGGTCTCACTACCCTGGATTCCTAGTTAAATGGAGCAGGAGAACCCTGCCAGCTTATGACACATCGCCTCAGGGGTAACAGAAGAAAATGTTCTCATCTCTGCAGACTAAGGGAGTGGTAGTGTTAGCCTTTATTACTTTTCTTAAAGATACTAAAAGGAAAAGGTTGGATAGATTTCAGAAGAAGGAAGGAAGAGAGATTGATGAGAAACAGGAAACCACATTCAGACATGAACAGGCCCCAAGAAAGACAAAAAAATTGCCATCCCTCACTGCATCTTGGACAGAAGAGCCCAACACATCTTTCTAACATATGCTCACCCCCACCTACCAAACTCAAGCATCACTGTTCTACAACCAGGCATTGCGTGTCTTTCTCTAAGTATCAGACAAGGGTTCTCACAGGGTGAGACTTTTACAATAGTAATTGCTGGCAATTATCCTATGCCATCCTGTGCCAGGTACTGGACTAGGTCCCACTCAGTCTCTGCAATAACTCTGTGAAATTGGTAAATTATTGTTCCCAGCCTACAGACAAGAAAGCCAAGGCTGAACAAACGTAAGCAAATTGCCTGCTGTCACACAATTAGGAAGGAACAGATCTGGTGTTGAAATGACGCCATGTTGCCTCCAGAGCCTGTGTCTGTTTCCAAGATGCCACATTACCTATGGCAGGGCAGTTTTTCAAACATGCCATTCTAGATTAGTAGGTCTTTTGGAGGGATAGAAGTAGAAAGGGGAAAGGGTTTTAGGGAAGTTTGTTGATGCCACAGCAACCTGAGAAAATATCATTGGTTTCTTGTTTTTTAATGGCAGCATTCACAGTTCATTAAATACAACAAACCTTCAAGCTGCTATTTGGATTGTTTGGCTTTTTCTGCTTACCAACTTCTTTTAAAAAAATTCTGTATTTGCCAAAGTGTATATGATCACTATTACATGGGAGCTATCAGATTTCCCATGGAAAGATTCAAGACTTATGAATGCCCACTGTGCAAAATGGATTACAAACCACTCAGAATTGTGAGATGCCGTCCAGAAGTCCACCCATGTGACTAGTAGTCCAGGCTCTTTCTTGCAACCATTTCTGAACAAACGCGACTAAGAGCAGAGAAATTGAATAGGAAATCAGGAGGATCCTGCCTGAGTAGAAGAGGAGAAGGCAGCACATAACCCAGACTTCTGAACCCACATGGAAATTAGAAGGAACTTTAGCCAGGTCTTTACCTGCCTGGGATCATGTAGTTTCAGCATCAGATGAAGTTTTATCCACTATTTCTCCAAGATTCTGCTAATACCCATTTTCTAGAAAACAGTGATGCTGAGTATACAATACGTCACCTCTGGTAATTGCAAGAGAACTTAATGAATTTTACACCACCATTTCCAGGCAGTCTTGACATTTCTTTTTTGTCTACATAGAAAGGGTAAGGGGAACCATTACACACTTTTTGTGGATGAAGGTTGGAAGGAACAAGGATACTTTGGGCAGTCACAGTCATTCACTTGTCAGTCTAATTGTGGAGATGTTCCAAACAGGATATGAAGATTCTTGTCCAGTTCAGTGGGAAAATTTATAGAATTCTATCACCTGGAGGGAAGTTATGAGGTCATCCTAGCCAGTTCTGCCTCAAGCAAGGTACACGCCCAAACTGCAAAAGATAGGGGGATTGGCTTATTGTTTCATCTACATTTAAAAAGTGCAAGAAAGCTAGTGCTTTCTTCATTTTATCATAAAGGGGCAAAAAGTGACCATCGAGGTTGCCTCTAATGCATCTAAAGGAATATATTTGGAAAGGCTTTTAGTAGAAAATAAAAATAAAGAGCTTGGTAAATGGTAGATTTGGCAAACTTTTAAAATCACCTTTATTTTACCCATTTTATTGACATGAAAGCTATGACTCAGAGTCACCTTTTTCTTTGAAAATGAGCTAATACACCTTCCAGAATGTAATACATAATACTTTAGGATGCCACTGGACACCTGCAGATCAGAAACCACTATGTCTCCATGCTTAGAATTTATGAATCGGAACATAACCACAATAGGGGAAGTTTCTGAATGAAACTCCTAGATAATGAGAACAGAATGCAACTCTGCAATCCCAAGGCAACCCCTATTCCATATTCATGTTCTATATTCATCTCCTCTATCCACACATTTGCTCCTTGGAGTCTGTTACTTCTGTTCCCCTTCATCTCTCTAAGTTCTAGCCATATTGACAAGACCCAATGGAAACCCTCTGTCTTTACAGAAGGCTCATCACCAGAGTCTAGGATGTACCTCCCTTCCCTAGGATACAGTGCTTGGTTTTTCTTACTCTTGTCTTTAGCTTTGTTTAACCTACTTGTTCAGGTATGGCCAGTGGGCTTTTCTTCTCATTCTTGTGCCAATCCAGATTGGATATAGCTGATTAGATGAAGGTTGCAAGACCATTTACCAAGTCTGTGCAAAGGATGCTGTGGTGGATTAACAGCATCTTTCTTGGGTATACAAGTGAGGAATAGAACATTTGGGCTGTGTATCTACCCTTCCAAAACTAGCCTATAAATACCTAAGGAATAAGATTCTCTCACTCTGGTTTATATCCTTTGCATGCCTGGTGTGCTTCTGACCTCATGCTAAGGACTTAAATGGTATTTGTTGATCAATGTCCCAAAAGCTGCCATCAACACAATAGGGAATAAGTTCTAAATGAGTCTGGAAAGCAATATCTTGTTTTTACCAAGAGACAACACTTCCCATAAAAGTAAAGTGCCAGAGAAGGAATACTAAGTATTTTTCTCCATGAGTCCTGGCCAAACATAAAGTGAAATTCCACATGCAATCACACTTAGAACTAGATTTATTTGTAATATGTCTAGGCTCATTGGAATTTTTATTGTTTGTATATTTAATCCATGGTAGTCATTGTCCAGCTCCTTCTACCTGATGCTTAATTTGGGCTTAATTGATATGCTTTAAGGGAAAAGAGAGAAAATACAAAATATATCCGACTGAAAAAAAATAAAATGAAAATATGGTGGGGAACCAGAGCTAATGAAAACAGCCTGCCTGATAAAAATAGTCATATTTGCTTTGAAAACTTGCACCTCTTCCAGAGTAGATAGAGGGAACAACTGGGTGGTGTCCACTGAAGCATCTGAATCCTGATCTCTGTCCATTTTTAGCAAATTCCAGTAACCTTTGAGGTTCATTCTCATTTCATTAAAAAAACCAAAAACTCCCCTATAGTTACAGTACTTACTGCCGGGGTTAATTGGAATTTCGACTTCAACGATTTCTGGAAGCTTAGAACAAAATGTATGTTTGAAAAACAAGAGAAACAAATTGCAGAAGATGGACAGGTTGGGTTTACATAGAAATTTCATGTTCTTTAGACCACAGGAGAAGTGGGCAGCTGCCAGAGCCCAGCTTTCAACTGCTCAGTGGATAGCCAGCACCAGCCTTTCTGGGGAGATCAGAGGTGGGGGGAGCCTTTACCTGGCTTGGACCTCATGTCCTTAGGTAAATGGAAAGGACAATGGACTTGGAATGAGAAGACCTAAATTCAAGTTTTTCCCAGATGTTTGACTTTGCGCATGTGACATAGCCACTCCAAACCTTGATTTCCCCTCTGAAAAAAGGAAATAGTCATTTTTCCTTACACTACGGGGTCATGATGGCCAGATAAGAAAATGGAAGCTGGAAGACTTGATAAACTACAACCACAGCAAATTAAATTATTACCACCCAGTGTCACTCAAGCCCAGTTTCTTAGCCGTTTCTCCAAATAACTTGCCTTCAAACAGAGATCACTGAAGACTTTCTTCAGGGATCTGGACCTCATTTCTACCAAAAGCACCTGAAGGATACAACTCCTGTATGAAACAGTGGCTTTCTATACCTAGATGGTGGAATAGGAGATACAGTTTGACTGGACTCCCTGGTGAGAACCATAGCCTTTAATGTAGAAAAATGGATGCTGAGCAAACTTTAGAGAAGGTAGAGGAGACATGGGTTTAGAAATTGGGGACTGGTTTCTAACCATCCCCTGGAATCCTACTCAGTAGGGGGTCTCCTTAGTCCTACTAAGGGAGTCTATGACTGAGCCCTCTACCAGCTTGTCTCAGGGCCTGATTCAGAACCCCTCCACCATCCAAGGCAGATTTCTAAGCAACTTCCAGATGTTTCATGTCCTTTACAGAGATGATTGGCATATAGATGACATACCGTCTTTTTCTCTGGTCAAGAGATTGTTACTTTATGCCAAACGTCAGCAATCTACTCCTAAAAATGCCTCTTATCTACTAGAAGACATCCATTCATTCACCTAACATTGCACAGACCAACAGAATGGTTTCTGTGCTAGGAATTGACAATAAAGTGGTGAGCAAGATAGGAAGAATCTCTGCCTCACAGCATTTGCATTCCTAAACCCACAGCACACAGGAAGGCCCTTGAATGAGAGGAACCTCCTGTCTACACATGTGATGCTACATTTTAAAAGAGCACTGAATTATGAGTCTTTTTTTCTTTGTTACTAATTCACCATGGTACCTTTCTTTCTCATCCTCTACTTCCTAATCTGTGAAACTGGAGGCCAAAATGAGTTCTCTCAGGACGCTTTTAGTTTCTAGAATAAGCTAATTGCTTGACCTTAGGAAAACCTCTGCTTCGGTTTCCATATTTATTAGAGAGAAATTATGACATTCTCCCTACTATCACTTCTAGCTGTTTCTGAAACTGAATTTAGGTAATATGTGGATGTTTGAACTGTGTGTGGGCAAACATAAGGTGCTGTGAAGACTATTATTAGGATGTGATCACTAACCTAGTAAGAAGGAGGGCAGCCTTGAGGTTTCTTCTTGGGGACCCAGAGTGTACACGTCTGCCACTTACACTAAAAGCATGCAGATCCCTGCCCTGTGCAGGTGGCTGAAATAGGCTGCAATTATTAGAAACTCTTCTTTCTGTCTAGAGGACCTAGAGTGCTTGAGGCATAGTACATCTGTAGTAATACAATTGAGAGAAGTCTCCGTTGCCTAATGAGAAAATAGCCTCCTGCCACCATTTACGTATGTTCCTTAAAGCTAGGCTCAAACTGGTTTCTTCTCGTTTTTGAAGAACATTTGAACCTTTTCTTTCCCTTTTGCTGTTGTTTGGAGCTTGCTTTTCGAAGCCGACCTACAACCTTTATTTTTCCTAAGCTTGATAGTCCAGAAGCATAGCACCCTCCCCCCAACACCACCACCCCCCAGCCAGGTCACTAAGTACCATCAGCAGCACGCAGGCCACCTTTGCCATATTTCTACTGAGAGCTGTACTACAGAATCAGCCCAGAGGTATCAATGATGATAATTTTGTCCTTGATTCTATCTCAAACTTGAGTTTACCCTGCCCTTGTAGCATAGAGTAGGTAATGCAGCTGATTGGAGATAAGCAGTATGTGCCCTGAGTGACCGTGCTCCTGTCGGAGTTGCTTGGCTACAAGATGACACTAGGGGAATGCTTTGCATTTCCTCTGACACCATAACAACCGGACTCAAAAGTATATTTTGACTAAGAATGTAGACATCATGCTATCATTTACACAGGGATTTGTTTTTGGAATTCCTTGTTCGGCTAAAGAAAATGTTGTGACTGTTGATTTTGTGGTTTATCTGAGCACTTGCAACAGAATAAAGCCTACAAGCATTTATTGTGCTTCCCTCATCACCACCACTAAAATGGCAAAATGGCCCAGTCCCGAGTGGAGAGAAAGTACAAGGGTCAGCTCTGAATCTCAGTAGTACCCTTTAGAAGGGAATTATTTGCAGACGAGAAATTTGCCAAGGTAAGTCATGTGTCCATGTGTTGGAATGTGTGTTGCTATCTGGGTTCAAGTTGTCTGCTTACCCAGCTATCTCTTTGGTCAAGTGAATCCCACAGGGCCAAGCAGTACATCTCCCCTTAGCTGCCCCCAAAAAGAGACATAAACATCTCAGACACATAGGGAACAGGGTTGTGCAACACAGAAATCAGCAAAATGCATCAAATATGCATGCCTTGATTACAATGTTAAAATAGACTTTTTACATATTCCTTCTTATGTATATAAAACACTGACAATACACCCCACAATGTCAGAATGAGGGTATGGTAGGGGAATTAACTATTTCAGTTCTGCATCTAACAGCTGTAGTCTTTGCTACAGTTGAAAGCATAATTCAAATGTGGCAATGGGTGATTAAAATCAAGTTTAAAAAGATACAGGTTCGATTTTTCTTTAAGATTTTCCCAAGTCACTCTAGCCCATGGAAATGTCTTCTGTCTTTAAATTATCTTCTGTGAGCTTACTGTTTTATAACCTTCAGTTGGAAATTATGTACTGCTTTAAAACACCTGGATTTGAAGATTAAATTTGCTTAAATGTTAAAAAAAAGATAGTGTTTGCATCATTTCTCATGTAACCATTCCCAATTAATGTTAATCACAAACAGTGTATGATTATTATCTAATATTAAAATACACAAGGCACACCCAATTTGATCTAGATTTCCTTCCAGTTAAAATCATGGGAAAGTGTTAGGATGTTTTTCTTTTCGTGTGTATTCAATAGCAAAAGACTATCAGTCTGATCGGTAGAAAGTCTTAAAAATAATAAAACTAACAGCAGCTGATTGTAATTTATCTTTCAGAAAAACAGTTGTTATACTTTCCATTCCAGAGAGGGAAAAAGTTGTCAGGGGTGAGCACTTCTGCACATTTTGATCACTTGGAATTCATCTTCATTTTTGCATTAGAGGCTGAAGCAGCCCCAGACCCAGATGTGCAATTGATTTTTGTTCAATTTCAACTCTGGGGAAAATTACACAGAAGTGCGTAATTTTTTCTCTGAATGCCCAGATTATGTAAACACACCCATTTCGTTTTAATAACAGAACTAGGGACATCCACTGGGAGAGCATGCTAATATTTTTTTTCCTCTCGAAATTGTATTTTGGGGCAAACCTTGCACAAAGAAGGATTTAGGGCCTTTTATAGCCCAGGGAATGGACAACATCTTATGAGCCACTTTGCAAATACATATGGCTACATGTAATGGAAACAATGCACCTTCACTTCTCTTCACTTTACACTGCCATGTTGGTCTCTTTGATCATGTATGAAGCCTTGAAATAGAAAACTTGCCTGGCTTGGTTTGCATTTGTGATCACTGACCTCTAAATTATAGTGATCCAAACTAACCCCTTCCCATATGGCTTGAGCGTGAGTTGTCTGAGTATGTTGCTTCCAACCTGGTTTTGAGCAGAAATGGTTATGTTCCACTGGTGAGGCAGCTCATGACCAGTGAATGGTCTGGTGACATGACCAGTGAAAATGGGCCCATGTGCCATCTTTATGGTTTCTTCTCTAAGCATCCCAGATGCTGGAGCTCTCTTGGATCCACTTTAGACATTTCAAGTTCAGCTGGGGAAAGGACGACATATAGAAAGACAGGGAGAGAGAGCCTTTTCCTCAATGCTTTGCCTGTGTTAAGTTCCACAATGATAAAGCAGAGAGATAAAATAAGATTAGCTTATCTATGGCACTCTTGGGTCATCCATTAGACTTGGCAATGTGGCCTTCAATAACAGTTTAGGCTTAGCCTGCAGGGCTGCATAGGCTCTTGCATAAACAGATATATATATTTTATGAGATTGAGTATATGAACTGACATCAGGAGATTTTATGGAGGGCTTAATTACTCTCAGAGGTTTAAAAAGTGTTAAATGGGAGATATTTGGTCAAAAGTAAAAATGACAATTAAAAATTGCTTGACACTAGGACCCAAACAAAGGCTTGCTTTGAAAGCATTTGTTTGCGTTATCACTGTTTATGTTTTCCCACAATCTGGACTCTTTCTGGAGTCAATAAATACCATGTTTGCTAACAGAATGAGTGCTAGCAATTAGCAGAGTTCTAAGCGATGCCGGGTAAATAGCTGCATTGTTTGCTATGAAAATTACCAGGGAAAGACTAACCAGGGTTGTTTTTACCAGCTCCAAAAAGAATCCCTCAGAGCCTTCTGGAGAAAGGCAGCATAATTCAGGAAAGGGTACAGACTGTGGAATTAGATAGGCAAGAGTTTGAATCCCAATTCAGTAATTTAATAACCTTAAAATGTGGTCTCAAGTACCTCATCCATAAAACGAGGGTAATAATAACTATTGCAATGGAGTTCTAAGGATTAAATAAGTTGAGTATAGGAACATAATATGCATAGTCGAAGGAAATCATTTTATTAGGGTTCATCCCTTTTGTTTCCTTAATTCCCTAAAGAATATCATCTGAGAGTTTATTTCTGCAGATTTGAAGGAGACATACAAATCAAGTACGGTACTTTTCCCCCTTTGTCCGAGGCTTGCATACACCTGTCAGAACTATGTAAGGAAATGATTGTATCAGAACCAAAGTGTGGTCTTCCATTTCTAGCAAGATGAATGACCAAATGTTTAGAGAGAACCCTCCCAGTTTGCATTTAAATACACTAGATGATAATAGGTAGACAGAGATTGGGAAGAGAACAAGGTCAGGAAACATCCAGAAAGCTCTACTTCACAGAGGTAAGCAAGTCCTACAGCTGGCATCTGTGACCTAGGTGTTAGAGCTATGACCAGTGTGGGAGAGATTTGGACAGGGCTTAAAGCAGACTCTGAGCAGGATGGGAGATTGAATCTTTACAAAAAGCCAGGACCCCACAAGGTGACATTCTTAGTAGGTGAATTGGGGGGGGGGGTGTTGGAAACCCACACCGCAGAAGAGTTGCTGTTCATGACTCCAAGTGATAAAGAGGATATGTAGTCTATAATTTCTAAGCTTCTAGAAGAAAAACTGCAAAGAGAAAAACTTCAAATACAGAAAAACCTCAATAAGTCAAGAAAGAAAAGCGGTAATAAAAGACATATTGAAGAGTAGAACAGATACCACAAAATAAAGTCGTAAAAATGAATCCAGATATTTCAGTAACCGAAAATCAGTGCAACTATGTTTGATAACAAAGATTATCAAACTAAATTAAAACACACACACATACACACGCTCACACAAAATCCAGCTACATGTGTATAAGAAGCACAGAATGGTTAAAAGTGAAGGTTAGAGAAAGGTATTCCAGGCAAACATTAACCTAAAGGAAGTCTTCATTACTATAATAATATCAAACAAAAGTAGTATTAAAGGCAAAAAATAATACACTAGAGATAAAGAGGTGAATTTTCTCGAAAGCTAACATTTCTCAGGAAATATAATGAGTTTATATGTAATGAGTAGTATAGCTTCAGATATTAAAAATAAATTAACAGAATTACAGGGATAAATATACAACTCTACATCATAGTAGGAAATTTTTACTTAACAGTTTTCAGTAGAACAGAGAAAACTAGAACAGCACAAAGAATAAGCTTGACCTCAAGGACATATGTAAAACACTGTTCCAACACTTAGGGAGTAGAAATTCCTTTGAGGGAGACACAGAAAATTTATTAAAACTAATGTTGTAAGGCATAAAGCATGTCTCAACAAATGGTAAAGAATCCATTTTATCATAAGAATAGAAACAAATTAGTTATAAAAAGATAAATGGATACATAGGGAAATTTTAAAATCCACTTTTTTAAATAACCCGTGGGTCAAATAATAAATCGTAATAGAAACTATGGAAATGATAAGTACTACTTAACAAAATATATGAGATGAAGCTAAAGTAGTACTTAATGAGAAATTTATAGCCTTGAATGCTTATATTAAAAAAAATAGCTATCAACTGAAAAATTTAGAAAAAGAGCAGAATAAACCCAAAAATAATGGAGGAAAAAGTAAGATAACAAAAACTAATGAAGTAGAACACAAAAATAGAGGATGTTGGTGATCAACATCAAAAGTCCATTCTGTGAAAAGCATAATGAATTAATAAGATTGAAAAAAATGAAATTGCACAAATAACATAAAGGATGTAAAGGGGTCTTTAATTACACATGCACATGAAGTTAATTAGATAATAAGGCAAAATTATAAACTAGGCAGATAAATTTGAAAATTTGTGTACAGTGGACATTCTAAAAGTACATACTTATTATCAAAACTAATTTGAGAAGAAAACTGATCCTTTAACCGTGAAAGAAATGAAATTGGTAATTTTTTTTTACTACTGGAAAACACTAAAGCAGAAGGTCTTGCATGTAAGTTATGCCAAATATTCAATCCAAAATACATAAAATCTTTTAGACAACAGAAAAAGTGGGAATATTCCCAGACTTACTCTGCAAGGCCAATATTAACCTTGGACCCAAACCTTGACAGAGTATAAGAAAATAAAAGTACACACCACTCAAATATCTAGAATATTAACAAGTAAAAACATTAGCAAGCCAAATTAAGCAATGGATTTTAAAATGATATACCATAAATTTGGGTTTATCCCTGGAAGCAAAGTTAGTTCATTATTAGAAAATTATTTAATGTAATTCATCATATCAACTAATTAGAGGAGGAAGCCATATGTCATCTCAGTATATACTCCCAAAAAAATCATTCTGTAAATGATCATTCAATAAATCTATCCATGATAAAAATTCTTAGCAAACTAGGAATAGAATGGCACTTTCTTAACCTAATAAAGGATACCCACAAAAAATTTATGGCAAACATCGTTTTCAATGGTGAAATATTTTTTAAAGCCCCTTTAAAATCAGGATCAAAATGAGCATGCTAGCTCATGACTTCTATTCCACATAATTTTGGAAGTTCTAAAGACACATGACCTAGAGAATAACTTTGTATGTGAGGAGACAGGCAACCAGCATGTTCATAGCAGCTTTGATTTTAATAGCAGAAAACTGGAAATTACCCTATTATCCTTTGACTTAGAATGGATAAATCAGTTGTGGCATCTTCATACAATGGCCTTCTATACAGCAGGAAAGCAAATGGACCGTAGCTATGTGTGTCCACATGGATGAATAATATTGAGCAAAAAAGCCAATCACAGAATACATATACAGTATCATTCCACTTATATGAAGTTTACATAAAGTTCATAAGCAGGCAGATTTCAATGTATGTCTTAAAATATATATGTAAACTGTAAAGAAAGATAAGGGAATGATTAACACAAAATTCAGAATCTTGATTACATCGGCGGGGAGCAGGGTGGAGAGGATCCAGGAAGGGCTTGTGATAATTTTCCATATCTTGAGCTGGTAATAGATGCGTTGTTGATTTCCAACAATGAATCATGGCTTCCCAGACTAATAAGAGAGATCTGATAACTTACCCCTGTTCCAATTGGCTTCAACTTGAAACACCTGTGACCCCCCACTTACCCAATAATTATAGTCAACTGAGGCAGTTACTCATTGGCCTGCTCATGGTATAAATGTCTTATCTCTTCTTTATCCTTGTTTGTTTTCTGGGATTTTTTCTTTTGTTTTGCTATGTGTCCTTTCTATAATCCAGGACTTGCGTCACTGTTGTTGTCTTTTGGATTATAAGATCAAGTGTATGATCTAGAGAATGGCCAAGGATGTACAGAGGAGATTGCTAGGAAAGACTATCTTATATCTGTATCATTTATCTTCCTTTTAATAGCCAAGCTCCAGAAAGTAATAAAATTCAGCACACAGTGTGTTCTGTGACTCCCTAACCTCTCAAAAAAAAAAAAAAAAAAAAACCAAATAAAAATGAGAAATGTTTCCGTTCGGTGTGCTGTGTGTACAATGCAAAAATTGTAATCCAAATAAAGATTTAGAAAAGAAAGATGAAAACTCAAACAAGACCATTCTACCCTCTGGGAATTCACAGTCTAAATATGACATACATAGAGAGTGAGATAGGAGAAAAGAAAGTGGGTGGTAATGATATTGCTGACAATAATGTCTATTCAGGAAATGGAAATATCTAGAAAGAAGAGTCAGCTAGTTCTTGGGCATTGATCAAAGAAAAAACATACAGAAAAAGAGGAAGGTCACTTTATTTTATAAAATTCTCCTTCTGACTTCAGGTGTTACACAGCTGGTCTACCTCCCCTGCGCCCAGGGTCCTGGGGTATTTTGGCTAACGCTATTTGCAGTGCCCATAAACTCAAAGGAGGTTAGTGCTGAAGGGGATATGACAGAACGGTCGTTGTGCAAAAAACTCAAATACATTTAAGAAGTGGAAAAATCATAGGATTTTGTGAGGTTACCTTACTCTGGTAACATCACCAGAGTATGAAGTAGTGATTACTGCAGAGAATGTTGGAGTACTTTCCCCTCCCCCACTCTCGCTAAAGGCAGTCACATCCAGAAACTTCCTTCATTGTGCCAGCCACACTAAATATGTCTGCTGGCTCCAAATGACCCATGGAATACCAGTTTGTGAGCTTTAACAGCTCCCATTGCACAGATGGGAGATATTGATAGTGGTAGTGATTTACCCAAAATGACACAAAGAGCAGAGATGAGTCTGGGATCCAGAGCTGTTCAACATGATGGACTCAGTCTGAAACCATGAGGGAGGAGACATGTGCATGTGTTTTTATGCGAACAGTTTTTGCTAGCTGGAATAAAACAAGAGGAGTATAGAAGTTTTGTAAACAGAGAAGTTTTATATTGGGGTCAATAAAAGAGACCAAAAACTTGATTGAATAAAACATCTTGCTTCCAGCTCATTGCATCCTTGTCCATATTGATCAGCTGTAATAGAGCATGACAGAGATATTGATTGACTGAAGCAATTCTCAGATATTTGGGACCTGAAAGCAGCCATAGACTATCAGGAAGGCAACGCTCTACAGAAGCCTACAATTAGGAAAGTGAAGCGAAAAGGGGACTTGGGCATAAGGTGTTCTGTATTTATATCAATCTATCAAGTGACATGTCTGAAGCAGATTGTGCCTCATTTTCTTCACCTATAAGTTAACAGATAAGCATATGCTGGTGATTGTCTTATAAAGAGCTGTTGATGAAATGCCTACTTAAAGTATGTGCCTGGGTTTTTGCTAATACTGATTTCTAAAACACTGTCAAAAACAATGACAATAGATTAGATACACACTTTACATTTGTCATCTACTTAAAAAAAAGAAAACACAGAAAAACAACAGCAAAGGAAAATGTTAAGGACATAAATCTATCAAGACATGGGAAGCAGAAGGGAAGATGGCAGTACACACATTTTGGGGGCTGGAAAGCAGACAGGCTCATGGTAAATGTATTGGCAGACCCAAGATATTAATAGCTGAGTTAAAATCAAGGAGATCATTGAAAAGTTTGAGAAACAACCAGATCCCCAGACCTCCTCTCCCGCTCCTTATATTCAATTCAGGAGACTGCCATGCTCCCAGCCCTGCCAATGGGGGACGCTTTATTCCTGAAAAGGGTAAAATAGTCTCTGGGGATGGAGTGCACCAGGCACAGATGAGAACAAGGCTCCAGAACTTCGGCTTCTCTGGGAAGATGAAACTGATGGAATACCTAATATGAGGCATCCTAACAGGATATTTACATAAGTAGTAAAGAGTTTGGGGCTAAGGGACCCGTAAGTATTTAGAAAACCAAACAAATTAAGAAACAAGATAATTTTACCTCTTGGGAAAAGAGGGAGGAATTGTGATGGTGGTTTACTCTGGGCTCCTTTTGGGTAGCATCTGAATACTGTAGTAATGTAAACACTGCATCCTGATTTAATGAAAATGACTGTATTGGCGTGAAGAGGGGATGGGAAGAACGTGTGCTGTAGAAGTGGAGGGAGGAAAGAGGTAAGTTCATAATGTGTTCATAGTGTAAAATCAGTTTTTTTAAAGTTGGACACTTTAATTTTTTATTTAAATTTAAGTTAACATATAGTGCATTATTAGTTTCAGGGGTAGAATTTAATGATTCATCATTTTCGTGTAACACCTAGTGCTCATGACATCGCATGCCCTCCTTGATGCCCATCACCCAGTTCCCCATCCCCCCACATCTCCCCCTCCAGCAACCCTCAGTTTGTTTCCTAGAGTTAAGAGTCTCTTATGGTTTGCCTCTCTCTCTCTGTTTTTATCTTATTTTATTTTTCCTTCCCTTCCCCATGTTCATCTGTTTTGTTTCTTAAATTCCACATATGGGTCAATTCTTTTTTTTTTTTTTTAAGTAGTCTCCACACCTAATGTGGGGCTTGAACTCACGACCCTGAGATCAAGAGTCACATGCTCTACTGACTAAGCCAGCTAGGCACTCCTTGAAGTTGGACACTTTTTTTTTTTAAGTAGCAGTATAACTATGTGATTTAGAGATAAAGGAAGTAAATACCAAAATAATCAGCTGTGGGAGTGGGGAGCTGGGTAAGGGGAGGAGGGCTATCGTCAGATGTTTTTTATGGCAAATCTTGTAGAACAATTCAATTCTTTAAAATTAGGCCTAGGTATCTTTGATCTAAAATCCATATATTATTTATTTATTTCAAACCGATTAATAAAAATAAGGTGGAAGTATGTGCCGAAAAGCCGACTTAGTGTTTGCTCCAACAGCCAGAGGTGAGGAGGACAGAGAATGATACTCTGTCCATCTGCATGTCTTTCCTAGCAAACCCAGTCTGTTCACATGCTATTCGAACGATGCCTTGGTCTGGAGCAGATGAAATGATGTGCCCTCGCTTCAGGATAATGGGAACCAGATGGCCTCAGCCTTCTCGAAACATGTCATTTGTAACTGCTTTTATTTATCTTGCACTTTGGGTTATACTTCTTTAGGACATTTTTGGATCTTACAGATAGTAAGAATTATTTTCTGAGAATCATAACATCGTTAAGACTTGAAACAGTCCTGGGGTTTATGGATTCTACTTACCTACTTCCTTCAGAATAAATCGGACATATGCCTTTTACTTAAAAAGGCCAGGTGGGGAAGGGGGCTGTCACTGCTCACTCACCTTGGTGTGTCTTACAGTCTTGGATGTGGCGCTTTGTGGCTCTTAACCTTTTCTCAGTTGTGAGGCTTTTAATCTCATTAAAGCTGTGGGCTGGCTCTTGAGAAAAATTCCTGTAAACAGATTTTACATACAGTTTCAGAGAATTACAGAGTCCCTGATGCCCATTCATGAATCACTTAAGTGTTCATGAACTTGTTATGAGTCTGATCCATATTACTTGCTATACCAGTAGATTCTAAATAAGTGTTGAATTAAATGAATGGACCCAAAGGGAAGGACTCTAGTTCCAGCTGACTTACTAGGCGAAAACAAGGATGCACAATCAGTGCACTGTTTTATTTTATGTCTTTGATTTTCCTCTTGGAATATGGACAATTGGTTTTGAATGTCTTTCTCTCCTTGCTCTTTGGACTCTGTCGGTCCTTGTGTCTTCCTCCATTTATCCTGAAGCAGTACAGAAGGAATGTCTTCCCTGCTACTTAGAGTCCTGAATTTCTAGACTAAACTTGTAAAAAGTACCCTCAACAGTACATGTTGCTGTTCTAAAATAAGTAAGTAAATCAATAAATAAAGCTGCATTATGCCCAGTTTGTTCCACATATTCAAGGCTGCCATATGGCTTCAATGGATGTCTAGTGAAAATGTATTTAGTATCTCATAAAACCTACGTAAAGATGTCAAATGCCCATAATTAAAGACGAATCCTCTTTGAGACATTGCTTTACCGATTAGCCACCTGGAGCTGTCTGGCCAAGTCCTAATCAATTAGGCAGTTGTGGACATTTTGAAGATGTACAAGTCCTGAGGAGAGGGGAGAATACTTAGCAAGTTGCGTAGTGATGATAGTGCTGGGGTAATGGGGCTCTGGATGTTCTCATTAGGAAAATGCCTCATTGCAGTCCATTTCTACTCCCTCAGGTAATCACCATTGGAAGGAACGGCAGCATTACCTGAGCCCTGCCCTGCGCAGGATAATAAAACTTTCCGTGGCCATGTGAGGAGCAGTATACTAGAGGTCATAGGAAGGTACTTGAGGAACTAACCTTACTCTGTTGCTGGTCCTTCCCATTCTCCAAAAGGCAGTTTTGTCTCCATTTAAGTCCTCACCTCGCAGTGCTGCCAGCCCTGCAGAATTTCATCATCATTCCCTTCGTGTCAGTTAGTTCTCCAACCAGGTAAGAACAGCTGCGGGGAATGTAAATCATAGTGGGCCTCGGATTTGCCCCGGGAAGACCTGGAACACCAGGCAGACGCCTGCGTCATAATCCCAGAGATTCCGGTTGTCACTCCAGGTACATTCAGCTCATGTTCTTCCCTTGGCCTCTGCCTTCCCCTGTTTCACCCCTGCACATAGGACCACAATCTTATTTTCATGCTAGTGGTTATCCTAAACAATCAGCCATGAGTATCCTGAAGACTTTGGGATGGGTCACCAAGGCTTGCAGAATGTTTTCTTTTTTTAGTTGAAATTCAATTAGCCAACTTATAGTACATCATTAGTTTCAGATGTAGTATTCAGCAATTCATCAGTTGCATAGAACACCCAGTGCTCATTACATCACGTACCCTCCTTAATGCCCATCACCCAGTTACGCCAGTCCCCCACCCACCTCCCCTCCAACAGCCCTCAGTTTGTTTCCAAGAGTTAAGTCTCTCATGGTCTGTCTCCCACTCTGACTTCTTCCCATTCTGTTTTTCCTCCCTTCCCCTGTGGTCCTCTGCACTGGAATGTTTTCTATAGTAACAATTTTGTCTTCCCTTTCTGGCTATAAAAACCAAAGACTACTCCAATACATGATTATTGATGTCATTATATTGCAACATGAGGACACATTTTAGGGTGGAAAATTTTGTAAAGATGTCCAGCAATCCCAGGTGTGAGCATGTCCTTTAGTGAATCTCGGGAGGGACAGAAGGTGGAGGAGGTGGTGACCCCTCCAAGGGTGGTGAAGGCGCCACCGGGGTGGTCACCCGGGCACCACTTGCCTTACGGAGAGCAAGTTAACTAGGAGATGGTGTTGATTTTTGCAGGTGTTCTTAAGAAACAAAGTGAGAAAGTTGGACTTACCCCGAAAATAAAACTGAAACTTATGTTAGAAACAACAGAATGTAGCACTATTTCAATTGCAAGGGAATCTGGCTTTAGCTCTCACAAAGTAAAGGAAGTCTCAAATTACATGATTAAAACCATCTTCTTGAGGTTTAGGAGAGGAGTGGTTGGCGTATTTCCATTTTATGCAAGCCTCTTGAGGAGTGTTTATGCATTGACTGTCAGCGCCTTGACAGAGCACACCCTCTCCATCCCCACCGACTCACAGGCTGGGCCAACTGCTCGCCACTTGCCATTGCTGCCTCCGAGCAGGACCCGTTACTCAGCATCGCCTAAGCATTTACACAGAAGATTCCGGGTGTATTTTCACAGGTTCTCCTCCTTATCTTTGCTGGGGTCTTTGTCTTGAAGTGCTTCAGCTCTGGCTTCAACATGGAAGTCAACTTCCTCAAAGCTAGCAGCCATTAACCCCCCCCCATCTTTTGGTGGCATTTAGGACAATACTACAAATAAAAGGCCAGCCCTTAACTTGTGGGGGACTGACCCACTAATAGATTTTTTTCTGAGGTACAGTTCTCTGCACCCTGGAACAGAATTCTGTTACATCACTTAAACGTGTGTCCGAAGAGTTTCACACTTCCCAAGAGCCAACACTTAAAACAATGCCAGAACGTAAGAGCGCTTAATATTCCTGTCCTGTTTTGTTCTGTCCCCACACTTGACAATGAAAGTCTCATCTTTCCATACCCTCTGCCGTTGTCTTTATGTGTCCACACACAAGAATTAAAATGAACATTTATTGAATACTCCCTTTGGCAGGATTTTCTGCTTAACATCTTACAGCCTTTCTCCCCAACATCAAGTAGAGGAAGTAGGTACATTTTACAAACAGGGAAACTAAAACAAAGCATTTTATCCAGACTGGTTTAAAATTACCAAGAAAAATAAGTAGAGAGGGAATAAAGAAATGAAACAAGAGTGGAAGACGCTGACAGTTGTAGAAACGGGTGGTGATTGTAATGTGGTTTCAAAGTACTATTCTTGCTACTTTTGTATATGTTTGGAAAGGTCCATAAAGTGAAAGTGTGAGAATTATAAAAATACAACTAATTAAATCTAAACCTTGGGAGAAAAAGCATCTCTTCTTTATCTAACCTATGGTTAAGATTATTTGGGTGACCCCCCCCACACTATGGAAAATGCTCGTAATAGCTGAGCTCTCTGCTAGAGGTCCACTGAAACCCTGAGTTGTCCGTTTCCAACCATTATTGCCTGCCCGTGGCCTTAAATTGTTCAGATTTCCTTTGGCTTTCCTCCTGAGTGTTCCATGGAAGCCTGTGTTGTCCCCCAGGAAGACATCAGGGGATGTCATTTCAAATGCCATGAAATAATCTTTTTGCACTGTTCAGTTGTGATAATGTGTGCTTTTCCCTGTAGCTTCTCTCCAGTGTAAACTGCTCCTTTTCCATGTTATCTGTGCTGCCACCTCATTTTCTTGTTGTTAACTGAAGAATTGTTCATCTCTATTTAGACTTCAGATCTGCATCTGCTTTATGCTGTTCCATCTGTTCTGCATTGTAGTTTCCTTGTAATATATTAGGTGCTGCGTAACATTTAAAGAGACAGTCAAGTGAGCATGAGCCTTGAGCTTTCTCTCTCTCTCTCTCTCTCTCTCTCTTTAGCAGAAATAAAAATGGCGTTTTGTCACCAGGTGGAAATCACTTTACCTTTGAAAATTTATGAAACTGCTTTTTAAAAATTCTTTTTTTCTCCCTCATTCTTTTTAGAGTACTTTTCTCTTCACCTTCATCCTTAGCATCATCCCAACCCACTCTCAGAACTAAGTGATTTGGTCTCCCTGGACAGATTGGAAGTCAAACACTTCCACACCAAAAGGACTGGTATATAATGGACTGAAAATCCAAGGGTCCCCGTGGGTCTACGTGTCTCTGTTTGATACTCGGGGTGAGCAGCTCTTGATCAGGAAAGGACAGCTTCCAGTTTTTGGCTTCTGAGTCAGCATAGTTGGATTATAATCCCACCTCTGCAAGTAGCCTTCCCCTGGTTTAACCAGGTCCCGTGTAGGGCAGCAGGATGATACTTACCTTGTAGTATTGTCGTGAAGATCATCTTTAAAAAGTTTCCAGTAGAGGACCTGTCATCTATTGCAAAAACTTCAGAAATGGTCAGTAGCTATAATTACTATTAATTCTACAAGTCACTGACAGCATGGGAAAGTGCTAACTATGGACTGTAATAGCTACAAAAAAAAATAATGTGTTTTCTCGGTTGCCAAATTAAGTTGAAACCAATTTTCACATTAACAGCAGGCATTCGCTAACTTAGAAAACACAGCTACCAACGAGGCTCCAAAAGAAGGTCTTTGAGGCTGATGCTCATTTAATGTGTCATATTCACTTTGGGTAAAAACTTTTGCTGAAATGTGAGAGGCTCGTTGGATTTATTTTTTTCCTTTCTTGTCTACCCAACTGTCATGTGTATCCTCAGAGGTGGAAGTCTTCTGACCAGGGCTTGGTTAGGACAGGAGTTTCATGCTTTGATTTTGTTTTGTTTGAGGTTCGTAATGAAGAATTCAGAAGGAGAATTGTCAGATGTTCTAGGGAAAGCACGGACATCACCGTATTTCTGTTTTCTGAAAGTTGAAAATGACAAAGAACAGTAATGCTAATAAGTGGTACTGTGTCTGGTCGAGTTCAAAAGTGTAATTCACTACTTCTGAGGAAATCGAAACCTTTGATGAGAGGAGCTCTTCTGACAAATGAAAAAGTCTAAGACTGACAGTAAAAAAATTTTTTGGTAACATCTGTATTCGTACATTTGCATTTTTAGCAAACATTTATTGAACATCTTCTGTGGGCCAGGTATATTGTTAAATACTGGGATGTTAAAATGAGGAAAACTATTGTAAAAGGAGAGAAGTGGCTTGGTTAAGTTCTGTATTTTTAGGAGAGTTTTGAAAATGAGCTCATTGTAAATGTATGGACTGGGTTTAAATAAAGTCACAAAGGATGGTGCTATAGCCCAGGCATCATGACAGTGAGGAGCTATGACCACCCCTTGGCCTCAATGAACAAGGGGAAGGAGTAAAGCCTGGAGCCTGGAAAGAGGCCGGTAGGAGTCAGCCACCTCTGGGACATGCATAGGCCCCACGCAGTGAGCTCTAGGCAATCCGGGATGGCCTGCCCCCAGAGGCAGCTGAAGAAGATAAACTCCACCATTAGTCCTCTCCTGCCCATGCTGCCTAGTGGCAGATCTCCCCCGGTAGCCAGAGGGAAAGGGGGCACACTGGTACATTTCACAGAGGTCAGCCTCCCAGGGCACAGAGCAGAGTGGAGAAGGATCTGGAAAGGGCAAAGGAAAAAATCAGCAAAACATCACCTCCCTCAAGAGACTCAGTGGAACGTAGAAGACTGAAGCACAGGCAGATAAAGTTAATACCCATAGTAATTAACATGGTACTGGTATTTGCAGAATAATAAGAGAGTCCGGATGGCAAAGCTACCAGCTCCGGTCCTAGGGAACATTTAGTCTGGATCTCAAAAAATGTAGTACAAATTTGCTGGATGACAGAGGAAGAAGGAGGGATAGCACAAGGGGCAGAGGAAAAGGCAAGTATCTAAATCACCCAAGGGGCGCCTGGGTGGCTCAGTTGGTTAAGCGACTGCCTTCGGCTCAGGTCATGATCCTGGAGTAGCGGGATCGAGTCCCACGTCGGGCTCCCTGCTCAGCGAGGAGTCTGCTTCTCCCTCTGACCCTCTTCCCTCTCGTGCTCTCTATCTCTCATTCTCTCTCTCTCAAATAATCTTTAAAAATAAATAAATAAATAAATAAATAAATAAATAAATAAATAAATAATAAATAAATAAATCACCCAAATGTGCAAAGCCTGTTTAGAAATCAAGTGTGACTCCAGCGTAAGGTATATGGAACACAGGGAAAGGATTTGGGATTCTGCAAGGCTTTGTTTGGATTGGTGGAGAATATTATCCAGAATCCCTGCAACATGTCCAGCAAGCAGGGAAGATACTTCTGACCTGCAGGCTTTGAGAGAGGAGGTGTCTTGCATGCAGTGCCTAGGAGAGTGCTTGGCACATGTCCCATGCCCCAGAGCTCTTTGGAAAATGAAGGAACAAGTAAACCTAAGTCCCAAGACTGCATTTTAATTTATTAAAATTAAATTTGATATTGATTAGCAGTGAGTACTCTGTTGATTCTTCCCTTTTTGTTCTGGAAATAAGTGGATGTAAAGAACAGTGGTTTTGTGGAACAGGATGAGGAGTTAGGACCTCTATTCTTCACTAGAAACATCATTTAGCCTTCTGCATCTCAGCAATCCGGTCTGTAAAGTGAAAATTGTGCTCACTGCCTCAGCTATCTCGTAAGATTATTGTGGAGATCAAATAGATCAAAGGTACCTTGACAGGTATAAAGAATTTGACAGACAAGATGCAGTGATGCTTCTTCCTCCTGCGTCGGTAGCTTCTGAGACGAGCCACATAAGTGAATTTTTCAAATAATGCAATGTTGTTCCATTAACAAGGGTTTCTCATTCTCAGGCTATGTGCATTTGGGGTCAGAATACTTCTGGGGCTAGGGGGTTGGGGGGTGTCCTATGCATCGCAGGGTATTTTGCAGCAGCCCTGGCTTCTTCCCATTGGCCATCAGCACCCACCTCTGCCCTCCACCCCCACAACCGGTTGTGACAACCAAAAATGTCTCCAGGCTGCCAGATGTCCCCTGGAGGGCAAAATCATTCCCTGGTTGCAAACCACTGCATTGAACATTCTTTTTCTTTCTTTCTTTCTTTCTTTTTTTTTAAGATTTTATTTATTTGCCAGAGAGAGAGAGAGAGAGAGGGAGAGTACAAGCAGGGGGAGTGGCAGGCAGAGGGAGAAGCAGGCTCCCCGCTAAGCAAGGAGCCTGATGCGGGACTCGATCCCAGGACCCCGAGATCATGACCCGAGCCGAAGGCAGACGCCTAACCATCTGAGCCACCCAGGTGCCCCTGAACATTCTTTTTCAATCTTAACCATTCTAGATGGAAATCTTTCTAAAATATGTTGGTCACATCCCAGCCTGTTAAACATGGGCTCCTGAGTTGCTGCATGAGGGAATACTGGCTACAACCATCATAACATCTTTACAACGTCTTAGTGTTACTTGCCCGCACCCCAGTCTGCTATGTTATTGTTCCTTGTGCCTCCATTTCATGCATTTTCTTTTCCCTCCCTCTCTCCCTGTGAGGCTGACAGTTGTCATTTTCCCGTAAGCATCGAAGTATACTAATTTGCTATTTCTAATCTGCTCAGGATTTAAAAAGCAGTTAGCCAGCTTTCCTAGAACGCATCTAAAATGAGAATCAACAGTCTCTGAGTTTGGGTGTGCAGGAGCCTGGCAGATGGACTTGGTCCGTGGGAGCCTTGCAGAGGCCTTCCTGTTCTTACTTCCCAGCTCCTCTGCTGTCAGGGACATCTGCCAGGTAAGCGTGGTGTCATCTTGCTTATTAGAATATGACTGGAGGATGTTAGGAACATCAGCTTTCCCATAGCCTGGATTTAGGATGAAATAAGGGGGTGGGTGTCTGATAACAGTTGAAGCCTTCCTGCCAATTGCAAACCAGCGCTGCGGAGAACGAGTCTTTGATTTTTCCCACCACATTCCTCACTCCTGCTTCCATCTAGAAATTATGGGAGGGGCCATCCATCATTCGTATTACCTATGAAGCTGCACAGAGCCTGGTATAACGTAAGCCAATAAGACATCTGTGATATCTGAAACAAAATAAGTCTAGTGTGTTAGCACTTGGTCTGGTGGGGTGGTGCCAGGCACATAGTAGGCCCTGTTTGTGGGGAACCACGTGAGTAAAGAACAAGAATAGAACCTCACTTTCCACTTGTTGGTGGGGGGAGAAAAAACTCCTGTAGGTGTGACAAGCCAGGGATAAGGACTTCAAAACTCCAGATGAAGCAAGTGGTTTGTCACGAAAGCACAGGCTAATCTTTCATGTCACAGATAAAGAGGGAGCTGTAATAGGCCCAGAGACGGGAAAATAAAATGACTAAACGTCAGCCTGTTTCCTCTTCTGCTGCAGTTCTCTTGAAAGTGCGCTGATTGGGGATGGCCCCGCGGATTCCAGCTTGCAGCACAAATCCGCCTCCCTTGATTTCCTCCGTTGCAAGTGCTGGTTTATTTCACTGGGCAGGAGGAGCGGTTCAGACTCCCAGTGTCTGCCTGACATCAGTGGGTCGGGTCTCAGGTATCTCTAACACCTCACTTGTCCACGTTGTTGGGCTATTTCTGTCTCCTGTAGCACGGAATGATCCTTCACACCAGAATAAAGCAACCTGTGGGGGAACTTTTACCTGAATCTGTGCAAGGTCAGGGGAAAGCATTCCGTTTAAAAATGGCTCTGTAACAGCATGAGAAAGGGGTCGGTGTCCAGTAGGACTCTAAACCCCGGCAGAGGAATGGCTTTCAACTTGCTGCATTTTCCCAAGGTCATGACTGGTCTTAACAGTTCCCATGGGTGACAGGTTTCCAGATGGTGATTCTGGACCGGCCAGACCCTTGAGAAAGGAAGCCAAGACTGCCCAGTTTCCACCAGGGAATATGAAATATGAGATCATGCTGGTGATCACCCTCAGAGTTTGTCCCGGAGTCCATTTACCCCATCCCCTGAATGAATGACCCCAGGGATGCTGTCACTTGCAGATTTTATCCATCACTTCTGTAAGGAGTGCCACTGAAGCCATCAAGAAGACAATCTGACCTGGCCAAAGTCAGGCAAATAGCCAGTCCTCAAAATACAAATTCTTAGAGTAACCATCCACTTGTATTTTCAAAAAGGCAACAATGGTCAGAAAACATCTCTCTATGTGCCTTGGGTTCTGCAGTCTCGACATTTCAGATAGGTCACTGATTAACTGGGCTGGGTTAATGGTTCTTTTCATTATGGTGACTTTTGACCCATCTTTCTGGCAGAGGGGGCCTGATTAAATCGTGGTCTGCTGTGGGTGAAAGATATCGCTTCTATGGCGTTTGGCCTCCCCAGAGACTACAGAGCAGGGAATCACACGGAGTGACTTTGGAACATGGTGGGAACTTAGCTTTGTTTTGTCTACATTCACAACAAAGAGCAGCAGTCAGTGGTTCTGAGTGCCTTTTCTAAGGAGGTGATTACACAGAATCTGTGGCAGTTTCTTGAGGCCAGTGTGTCTAGAATGGGAGCAGACAGGGGGATGGTGTGAGATGAGTTCAGCTGAGGCAGGGCTCAGGATTAGTAGACTATCAGGAAATGAGGGGTGAGAGGAGATGCTTAGGCAGGGGTGGGGCCGGTGCAGTTGATAAATTCTGGGTTGAAGTCTTACAGTCTGCTGGAATCCAAAGTATCCTAAAAAAAACTTGAATAATGAGTCTGTGGCTCAAAAGAGATGCAGAGATGTTAAAAAGATCCTGCTGCCCAGTTCATAATCATGTATTGAGTCCTTGCTAGGCGCTCGTCATTCTCCCATCTGTGATTTAAGAGAATTTCTGTAAGCCTTTGAGATGTGAATTATTATCTTTGTTTTGAAGATGGATAGCTGAGGGCTTTGTCCCTATTGGTCTCCCACGCTTTGGACTGAAACTTGATGTGTAGTAGGGCTTTATTTGGGAATGGTAGAACTAAAATCAGAAAACTAAAAATTTTCTGATTCTGTTTTGTCCATTTTCTACTAGTTGAAGTTCTTGTCCTGCATAGGTTAAATTAGTTTTGGAGTTCTGGTCTAGGAAACTGACAGGAAGAGTCCTGTTTCAATGAGGAAAAAAAGAAAAGTCTTCTCATATTAAATGTAAAAAGAAATTGTCAACACATAGCCCATTTGTAACTTGTAGGCTAACCCCATATGTTTGCACTAGTTATAAAGAATAAGTTCTGTATATAGTAAGTAAATACATGTGTACATGTATATGTATATAATTACCTATTTATTTATGTACCCTGTATCTACTATACCCAGAAAATTTCTGAAAGAATAGATATTACAATATTAATGATAGCTATCTCCAGAAAATGGGATTTAGGATCACTTCATTTTATTTATGTGTTTGTCCTAGTCTAAAATTTTTTCCTATAACAGGAAGGGAGCACAAAGTATATTTCTTAGAGGCAAGTAATAAAGAAGGCACACACCTGGCTCATTTTAGATTCAGGTGTATTTGATCTTCCCTCCTATAGTTTGTTCCTCCATCGGTATGGGTTTTATCACAATGATGCAGCTTAAGTGATCAATTTGAAGGTGATTCTTATTAAAGTTTGAGCAGGTATCAAGATTACAAAAGCATCAACTCCATAAAACTGAGCCCATTGTGATAATTAGGATTGAGAGAATGTTCAGGAAAGTCACTGCAGGGGAAATATGAGAAACCAAAGGGAGGGAATAGAAATACCTGATCTATAAGACCCTCACTGGGAGGCATCATTTTGGGGGAGGGGATGAGCAAGGGGAAACTAACACCAGAATTGTCAGTCACAGCCTCTGAAATCAGTCTGGGAGAGGAACGAGGGCAAATCTCAGAGAAGGGCCCTAGAAAGATAGAAAAACATAGGCCAAGGAGACTAAGTAAAGATGAGTCCCGCACTATGTGGTGGGAAGTTGGAGGAACAGTACCCACATGCACTGGGCACTGGTATGTTTGAAAGGCTCTTCGTGTGGTGTGATCGTGGAGGAAGCAGAGGGACTCTCATGACTCATTTGTCATGGGAAGAAATGAGGCGGGGGGGGGCGTTGTGTAGGAGGAAGGAGGAAGGCCTCCAGGACAGAAGGAATGGAAACAATTTAGATATGTGTTATTAATTATTGTCTCTAAAGAGCCTGGTGTGGCAAGACAGATGATGACATAGGGGGTATTACTTAAATCCCTTCCAACATAGCTCACTGTCTCTTTCCATGTGGCATGAATCATACTCTCTGGAACTTTCTTGTTTCCAACAAGGAGGCTGCAGCACTGATAAAACCTATTGGGGAGATTGAGTGTTACATCTCCTCCATTTTTGCAACTGTTCTTCACCTTCCTGTCAACCCCAGCCTGAAAGACCCCAGGGTGGAAGCGTTCGCTGCAACCTAATACTTGATATATAGGGAATTGACTTGAATGAGTTTTCAAAACTTAAGTTGTATTCTGAAATGAGTGGTTTCTGGCCCCTGTTCCCACCATCCTCCTCTACATCTTTTATCTTTTGCCCACAACAGATGTGGCCAATTTTCACATAGATGGAATCTATTTTACTTGCAAGAGACTATGGTTTAAGCTTTATTATTGTTATGGTGGTGGTTGTCATTGTCATTTCAACTTCACCTATTTCTTGAAAGTGAGACAATTTTCTTGGATACAATAGAACCTTTCAACAAGATTGAAATGTAAGAACCTTTTAATAGAAGGGATAGTTATAAACTGTAGGCCCAAGTGTTATATTTTCCATTCTGGATATTTTCTTCTTGGTGCATAGCAGGTACTCAATAAATATTTTAGAATCAAGAATAGTGGGTTTTGATTTCACATAATACACCTCTCTGTTGCCTCTTAGTGTCCTATCCATTGGTCTGATTATCTTCCTTTTCTGGAGCCTGGCCTTGGTTGGGGAATAGGTTCATTGGTTAATTCATTTGTTAATTCAACTAACTGATGCGAAACATCAGAGATTATGTGAGGCACAGAGAATGCGTCACCACTCTGTGCACACAACTCAGCAGCAACATCATCAGAAACATAAACATTCCCAAATTCCTGCTGTCACCAGCCATGAGTCCCAAGATAAATTGGGGACCTACTGTTTGCAAGACAACTTGCTAGGCCTTGAGATGCAAAGACTATATAGGATATCCTCATAAGTACAAGAAGAACCTAGGGCATTTTATTTTAAAAATAAGAATACATACCACAGAACTTTATAATGTTTTACTATAGATAATTTATTGAACCATTTGCACTAAAATGGTACAAAATATGTCTTGTCATTATTCACCTCTTGGCACTGAGAAAACCGAGTTCTGTAACTCAGAACTTAGAAACATGATGTGTTAGTCTGGGTTATCCAGAGGATTAGAACCTATAAGAGGAGAGAGAGTAGAGGCGTTGATTTACGATAAGAGCCCAACTCACACAATTATGAAAGCTGAGAAGTCCAAAATCTGTGGTGGGCAGGCTGGAAGCCCAGGAGATCCAATGGCGTAAGTTCTAGTCCAAGTTGGGAGTCTGAAGGCAGGAGAAGACTGATGTCCCAACTCAAAGTCAGGAAGAGAGAATCTTTCCTCCTCAGCCTTTTATTCTACTTAGGTTTTCAATGGATTGGACGAGGCCCACCCACACTGGGGAGGGAAGTCTCCTTTACTCAGCCTACTGATTCAAATGTTAATCTCACCCAGGAACACCCTCACTGACACACCCGGAAAGAATGCTGAACCAAACATCTGGCCGTCTGTGGCCCAGTCAAGTTGACTGGTGAAATTAACCATCGTATAGGACTTACCTAAGATTGCACACCCATGAAGAGGGAGCGCTAATAGTACACTGCCCTTCCACAAGGTTTCTCACTGAGATACCAACCATTCCCAAGCACACACAAAAGATTGGCTATGTTTGGATGTGTGTTATCTATGGTTGGTTCACAAAGTAATATCCCGCCAGTGTCCCATCTCTCACCAAAGCAGCTACATTGGCCAAGGGGGCTCTCCTACCTCCCTAATGGGAGCTTCCATCTCTCCCCAATCAGAGCTGCCCATGAGGTGCCTGTGCTCAGCTCAGCTTCTCATTACATGGAGCCCCTCTTTCTTTCTCTGTGCTACCACAGTTTGCATACCCCATGGCCACATTCCGTAGCAATTCCCACAGGCCCCGGCCTGCTGCAGGGACTGGCAGAGCGGCCGGGGTCCCACAGAGGACCAAAGTGGGACTTGTCTTATCTCTGAAGGCTTGGCACAACCTCCAGCTCGGTGTGGGGATGGACAGCTTGGGCTGCCCGTGTGTTCCCAGTGCCTGGTACAGTCGCTGGCCCTTAATAGGCAATCTGTATTTGCTAGATGAAGGGAAGAGAGGGCAGGATGGCCTGGGGAAGGAGAGATTGCACAAGAGGGAGGAAGACAGAAAAAAGGGAGTAGAAAAAGTAAAGGAAAATAGCACAGGTAAGAGAAAGGAGAGGGAAGGAGAAAGAGAAATGAGAAAAGTCAGAGGGGAGAAAAGAGAAGGAGTCCTAAAAGCAAGCAAGGCAGTAGAAGGGGGTGCTGGGGCTGGACAGGGCAGGGGCATGACCCTAATCTAGTTAGAGGAGCACCGCCCGGGCCCAAAGGAAATGACCTTGGACAAGTCACCAGCCTTTGTGGACCATGGAGGAAGGCTTTAATGTGCGACAGGAGGGGATCAGGCCGGACCCCAGAGCCCCTCTCTACGTGAGTACCCCTGCCTCCACACTGGTCCTCCAAGGACCCGCAAAAGCCATCTGGCAGCTGGCGCTCTGACCCAGCCCCATTCTCTGTTCATCTCCCCCAGCCTTTATCTCTTACTAGGTGCGGAAGTGCCCTAAATGAACAAGGTCGGGAAGGAAACATGACTGCGGTTTTCGTCGGAACTGAACTGCAGCATGTGGAGAGAATTTGAGGACAAATCTTACTTCATTCAGCCCCTTCTTTAAGGCCAAAATACATGCAAATGCAAACCTCAGGTTCTGCCCTCTGCAGCACCCAGGCAGGGCCCAACTTAGAAGCTTCAGGAAGGAGAATGTAAAATGAAATATAGATATTTATAATTGAAGTATCTCTCCCCCTGGGTGTCTCTCTGTCTCTCTCTCTCTCTCTCTCTCTCTTTTTTTTTTTTTTAATGAAAATTCAGTCAACTGAATATTTAGCTCCCCAAGGAAGACTCAGCTGTCGATTACACTGTGCGCATGGGGAGACACTCTAGCAGAAAATGACGCCTGCTCATGACTAATGATCACCTTGCTCAGGATCAGTACAAGACAAGGTCTTTGAGGTCGGCCCCTTTTGAGCTTTGAATTAGGTATTAGGTACAGAATATAGCTAAAAGCATTTCATGTGAGCCTGCAAACCAAATGGACGCTGGATCCAATTTTATACATGTACAGGTGTATCAAATAAATTTAATTTCCCCATTGAAGGTGCTTGCTTTTAATTCTGGGGCCAGCAGTGCAGAACAGGTTTGAAGATTAAATTTCCATTCCACGGAAGAAGTAGTTGGGGATAGAACTTCTGAAGGAGGAGTAACCAAAAAAGCCAAGGTTTTTCGGTGCTCGCAGAGAAGGTGGGGGTGTAGAAAGATCTAGTGAGCGCTAGACAGAAGAAACACCTTCAGGTGCAAGATTACCCCTGCCATCTCCCTTCAAACCAGATAATTACCTTATTTATAACCAAAGCAGGGCTGGCGTTGATAACCTGATTGCAGCGGTGGGGGCCCTATTGTCATCTGAGCCACCTGGTGCCCCTCTGTGTTCTATGGGATGGCCCGCCATCCTTAAGGTATAATTTTAAGGCCAAACTCAAAGGTTTTGGGTTTTTTTTTTTAAGATTTTATTTATTTATTTGAGAGAGAGAGGGAGAGGGGCAGAGAACAAGGGAGAAGCAGACTCCTCGCTGAGCAGGGAGCCCGATGCGGAACTCGATCCCAGGACCCTGAGATCATGACCTGAGCCGAAGGCAGACGCTTAACGAACTGAGCCATTCAGGCGTCCCAAATGCAAAGGTTTTAAAGAATAGTCCTAGATCGCTTTCCCCACAAAGGCTTTCCTAGTTTCTCCCACTCACCGACCACCAGCTGACCGCTCCAGCCTGTGACTCTCTAAATCAGGCCCTATGCTCATCTCTGTGATGGCAGCCGGAATGTGAGGTGGTGTTGCCTCTGCATTAAGCCCTGCACCGTCGGGGCAGTTACTTAACCTCTGTATGTCTTAAGTTTTATGCATTTTAAGCGGAAATAATAATAATAGGGTCAGGAGGATTGAAGGTGAAGTACTTAAACCAGTACTTGGCACGCACAGTAACTCTTCATAGGTAAATAGCACAGGGTTGTGGAGGACAGACCCTATCTTTGACTCTAGAACTTAGCCCAGCTTCAGAGGGAAGACAGTTGATTGACTGACTTCTGTTTTTTGGGGGGTTTTCTGTTGTTGTTGTTTGGAGTTTTTTTTTAAGATTTTATTTATTTATTTGACAGAGAGAGACACAGTGAAAGAGGGAACACAAGCGGGGGAGATGGAGAGGGAGAAGCAGGCTTCCCGCTGAGCAGGGAGCCCAATGCGGGGCTCGATCCCAGGACCCCGGGATCATGACCTGAGCCAAAGACAGACACTTAACGACTGAGCCACCCAGGCGCCCCAATTGACTGACTTTTGATCTCAATGTTTTACCTGCCCAGCATTCCACACTTCAAGCCCTGGGGCATTTGGGGGGCACTTGGCAAACTGAGCAAGTTGAGGTTGTTCCCATTTATCGTGTACCCACTAATAACGCATGCTGTTCCAGATCCTTGATATAAAATAGGCTACTTCATCCTTATGTAACCCTCTTATTTTTTTCCAATCTAAATATTAGGAAGGTGAGACTCGGAGTTTAAACAGCAGGCTTAAGGTGATTAGCAGGTATTTAATGAGCCAGGAACCTAACAAGGCACACCAGCTCCATGCTATGCCCACCTTCCCCGGCCTCCTGCATGGACCAGGGGTTGGATGCTCAGAAGGCACACTGGCATCCCAGCATGCCCTGCCTACTGATGCAGACCACTCTCCTGTGTGATCGAGGAGATTCCTAATCAGCCTAACTGGCTGTCCCTCCTGCCCTAAAGGCTAGACACACCACTTAAATTAAGACACAGGGGAGATTTGCTTAGCTTATCCTGCAGCCTCCCATCAGGCCTCCCGCCCCAACACCTGGAACATAGGATGGCCTGTTTGCTTAGAGGCTGGGTCACCCAATTAGTGATGAGGCCAACAGCACACTGGGCCTCAAACGCCTTCCACCCATGACTCCATCAGAAGTTCATAGTGTGGTTGAAAAATAATCCTATTTAAAGTTTGCATTTCATCTGTGATCACTCTCAGGGACTGTAGCTGCTGCTTCAAGCAAGAGCGAAGGGAGCCTGCTAGCGTCTAGACAGCACACAGAAATCCTGGAATTACTGCATGTCTTTTATTCATGAGAAGCTAGCTGCCATTAGAATGATCTTTCTTGCTTTCTAAAATACAAAATCTTTTAGGAGTTACTGTTGCATAGGATTTCTAAAACGGTTTATGAGAATAGAAAACTGCTGATGAAGAAAAATATGTGTGTATGGATATATATGCATATTCCTTTTTAATAAAATGAAATAACTGTCAGTTCAAGTAGTATTTTGACAATAAGAGCAGTTCCATTCAACGGATGGTCCTTGAGCATGAACAGATTCTCATGAATAAAGAGGTGCTCATAGCTGTATTTTATCTTACAATGGATTTGTTTTAGTGAGTTGAGTATTTTAAGGAGAAGCGTATGTTAAGAACTTAAAAGAGCGTTTTAATAAGAAAGAGTTCTCGGGCTTTTTGTTAATACTGATCATATTTTAATTGGCTTCTATTTGTTGTACTTATGTTTCAGAAGAAGGTGTACATCTTCTCATGTTTAAAAAAGCAAAGTCACCTACTCACTAATGGTTTTATCAGAGAGTGGTCAAAACAGACAGTGGGCTAAAACCAGGCAGGCCATTATACAGTCTGATGGCCGTCAGATCCTGCCTGTGCCCATGGCAGACATCAAAGATCAATCTGAGCAATCTAACGGGCACCTGGGTGGCTCAGTCGGTTAAGCTTCTGCCTTCAGCTCAGGTCGTGACCCCAGGCTTTTGGGATCAAGCCCCAGGTTGGGTTCCCTGCTCAGCGGGGAGTCTCCTTCTCCCTCTCTGCCCCTCCCCTCTCTTGTGCTCTCTCATGCTCTCTCTCTCTCTCTCAAATAAATAAACACAATCTTAAAAAAAAAATCTAAGCAATCTTAACATTCTTAACACCATTCCTCATGCAGCCACCAACCCATTGCTCTTGGCCATCAGTCTGAACCTAGGTTAACGGTCCTTTTGTCTTTCCATAGCTGGAGCCAATGTTCATACAAGAGTAGCCAAGAGTAAGAACAGGATTCCATGTAGAATAATAAAGACTGAAATAGTCACTGTGGACATCACACTGTGTGATCCCTGTATTACCAGCAGAAGTGGAATAGTAGCTTTCAGTGTAGGATAACTGTTGATTGTTTGGAGTCAGGCTCCAAATGGGTAGGGTAAGGAAAGCATAGGTTCTACCTGTATGTAAATTTCTTGTCTTCCACTGCTGCAATGTTCTTACTCATCTATCTGCAGAGACACTGTCCCAGTCTGCCACTTACTGTCTCTTACCTTAACTTCTATAATAATCGCAGCCAACAGTAAGCTTGTCAAGGGCCGGGACTGTGTCTGTTTGCCTTGTCATTCATTGTAGTGAGTGCCTAGTACCATTTGGCCTCATGAGTGAGTGTGAATTATTTCATCCCCCCTAACTGAGCTCCCTGCCTCCTCTAATTTTATCCTCTACCTTACAGCTATATATAAATCTAGATACATCACTCTCCTGCCTAAAACCTTATCTCCTTTTCACCCACTGAGTGAAACCCAAACTGCTGTCCATCCACATTGCTAACCAGCCAAGCATTGCACTTTATTATCTAGCAATACTAAACTTTGAAATTCCCCGCAAAGATCATATAGTTCATGCCTTTGTATCTTTATTCCTGAGGCTCCCTCTGCCTGAAACTCCTTTCCCACCTAACTCTAGTTCACCCTTCAAAGCTCAGTTAAATCATCATTTCCTTAGAAATGCTTCCCTCGGGATGCCTGGGTGGCTCAGTTGGTTGAGCATCCAAGTCTGGATTTCGGCTTGGGTCATGATCTCAGGGTTGTGAGATCGAGCCCCATGTAGGGCTGTTGCTTAGCGGGGAGTCTGCTTCCCTCCCTCAGCCCCTTCCCCCGCTAGCACCCTCCTCTCACTCTCCCTCCCTCACTCCCTCTCCCTCTCTCTCTCTCCCTCTTTCTCTCTATAAAGTAAATAATTAAGTCTTTAAATAAAAAGAAAAGAAATGCTTCCCTCTATCCCAGAGTTGGGGTCAGTGCCTCTCCTCTAAAATCCCATGTCACTCTGTTTATATTTTTATTGTAGCATTCACCTTATGATATTGGAATGATCTATTTTTATATTTCCTTAAATGATGGTGTGTTTGCTGCATGATACAGAAAATCCAACTCAAACTCGAATATATTCGTCCACATAAATGAAAAGAGGTATCAGGTATAGTTTAATCCAGAGATTCGTAGAGTCACTGGGCTTCATTTTTATGTATTTCTTTTGGCCCTGTCTTCCTGGCTTTACCCTCAGATTAGTCTCTCATGGTATCAAAGAGATTGCCAAGTTTTCTCACTGATATCCAGACGAGAAGAAAGAATTTCTCTTCTCACCAGCCAATGAAAGCTCTGAGATTTCACAGATTGAGTCCATGAAAAGACTGGTGCCCATCCTTAAACCAGTCCTGAGTACAAAAGAGATGGGAGTCTGCTCACTGGCCAGGACTCTCTCCTGAGAAGTTCAGGTCCTTGTAGGAAGGGGTAAGGGGTAAAGGATTCTTCGGAGGCCATCAACAATATTCAGCATACTTTCCAATTAGACTAGGCTCCTAATGGTCTTGGATTCCCTGCCACAGTCATCTTTGGGTTCCCAGTATGTAGCACAGTGCTTGCTACATGCAGAGTAGGTCATCAATCCATATTTGCTTAGCTGGAGGAAATTGAGCCTTCCTGGAAGTGAAAAACATATCTGTATCCATGCCCCCCCTTTATCCATGTTCCTTACTTTAGTCCTGCCAGACTCCACCTCTGTGCTGACTACTTCCTACAGCGACTTCTCACCCTTCCACTATATGAACTCTGCTCAAAATGAGTCCCCACTTCCCTTATCCTGGTTATTTTTTCTCAGTCAGATTCACCTTAGACCACATCCACCCACTCCCCAATTCCAAAAAGAGCCTCCTGTTTAGAGGCTCTCTAAAGTTTCCCTTACAAGTTGAAGATTCTGTGAAATGCACAAACATATCACCCCAAATGATGGAAATATCAAAAGAGAATGGTTTGTCAGCCAGTCCTTTTTTATTTAATATTCCCTGAAGGTAGCTGCGATGTACCTTTTGATTGTTTCTTCAAAAGATAGAGTGTAGCAGAGTACAAAGAGCTGGACTTTGCAAACAGGCTTGGGTCAAATGCTGGTACCATCACTTCTTAACTCTATGAAATGTTGGGCAAGTGATTTAATCTTCCTGAGCTCAGCCCCCTCCTGTGTAAAATGGGGATAATAATACTCACCTCCCAGGATTGTAATAAGGGTTAAATCAGATGAGCTGTGTAATGTGGCTGGAACAGTACGCAGTCAATCAGTGTCTCTTCCATCCTCTCTCTCTGCCACCCAGAGTGCAGTATTGGTATGCCTAATTTCAGGTCCACAGTTCTTTCCAATGTTCATGTGATCCTGGCTGTTGAAGAAACTCATCGTCACTGAAGGTTAGTCTGTCCTCCCAGTGTCTAAGCATGGGAACTGGAGGCTCCTTCTTAATCTTTGAGAACTTGTCCAGCTCCCCTCCCCCCAAAGGCTGGTATCTGCCTACTCTGGCATGCCCTAGTTTTGTTGTCCTGGCAAAACAGAAAACAGTTTGCCAGCTGTGGTCACTCTGAAGAAATAGATGGGATGGCATGAAAGTCAGGACCACCCGGGAGTCTGTGGAACTTTAAGTGTCCTCAGGGTTCCCCCATCTCTGGGCTCTGGCTCCCACATATGCTGTCTCCCTGATATAAAACTCAGCATCATCTCCTAGGGCCAAAAATAAACTTTACTTAAAATTGTGGCAGGGAAGAGAAGTTCTTTATCAACCTCAGACAACGTCAGATTTATCGTTAGAGATCCTGTTTCTAGAACCCCACACAGGGATGTTACCTGGTTATTCCTACAGACCTTCTTACCTCCTCTCGCTTTCTGTCTAGATAATCTCTTCCCAGTGTTTGCTCCACTTTCCTTTTGGGAACAAAACAAAATCTCATTCAGGGTGTTTTGTCATCAACTTCTGTGGTTTTGACTACTAATCTCATACCCTGTAGAGCTCATCAAAAAATTTTATCGAACAAGGATCATTCCCTTACTCAGAAGAATTCTAATATCAGCTCTTAATAGTCGTTATTAATAACATATTCATCTCATATATAAATGTGAGTGGATTTTTTTTTCCTGAAAAATATACAGAAGGAGCCACCCCATGGAAAGGACTGCAAATGTTCTAAAATTCCAGTGACTACAAAACAGAAGCCAATGGCTTTATTTGACACCCGAATAGGAGAAGGGCAGATACTTTATGTGTTCCCTGCCAAGGGACTTCTAACAGGGAAAAAAGACTTGGCAGCTCTTAGACTAAGACAACATTTTTTAATACTTGGGTTTCTTGAGGAAGCCAATAAAAAAAATCATTACCAAGTGTGCCATTTTCTCTCTCTTCCTGCAGAATTCTTTCTTTTGGTAAATATAATTGCCAAGCACTCTTTCCATTTTCATGAGGACAACCAGAAATGAGAACATTTTAAGATTTTAAGTAATCTCTACATTCAGCATGGGACACAAATACACAAGCCCAAGATCAAGAGTCACATGCTTCACCAACTGAGCCAGCCAGGCACCCCACCTATTTTCAGGATTCTTAAGTAAAGTCGCTTGCCTTTGTACAAAAAGAATGTTATGTCCATCCTCAAAAGTTAAAAAATAGAACTACCCTACAATCCAGCAATTGCACTACTAGGTAGGTATTTACCCAAAGGATACAAAAATACTAATTCAAAGGGATACATGCACCCCAAAGTTTACAGCAACATTATCTACAATGGCCAAATAAATGTCCATAGACTGATGAATGGATAAAGAAGATGTGTGTGTGTATATATATACACACACACACACATATATATACATATATATATACACACACACACACAATGAAATATTACTCAGTCATAAAAAAAAATAAAATCTTACCATTGCAATGACGTGGATGGAACTAGAGAGTATTATGCTAAGTGAAATAAGTCAGTCAGAGAAAGATATACCATATGGTTTCACTTATATGTGGAATTTAAGAAACAAAAGTGCGCATAGGAAAAAAGAGAGAGAGAGGGAGACAAACCAAGAAACAGACTCTTGACTGTAGAGAGTAAACTGATGGTTACCAGAGGGGAGGTGGGTAGAGGGGTGGGTTAAATAGGTAAGGGACATTAAGGAATGCGCTTGTCATGATGAGCACCAGGTGATGTATGGAAGTGTTGAATCACTGTATTGTACACCTGAAACTAATATTCTGTATGTTAACTAACTGGAATTTAAATAGAAACTTTAAAAAAAAAGAAATGTGTGTCCATTATGGAAAGTGTAGAATATGCACATACACGAAAGAAGAAAATAATAGTTGAATCCCATTCCAGAAGTATACAGAAATAACCAGTTATTTTGTTGCAAATGCTTTTGACCTTGCAGGTGTATATGTTCACCTGGGTATATAATTTTTATATTATTTAACTATACTACTTGGTTCATGGCATACAATTTTTTCAGGTCTTTCAAGGGACTCTTGTAGGGTTTACCTCTCCCTTCTTTTGCCAAATTTCATTCCCATCCTACCCCCCTCCCACTTAAGCAAAAACTCCAGTGTGTTTGATATATTATTAATATATACTGTTGTTTTCTGTGAGTGTTTATAATCCATGCAAATGATATTCTGTTATAGACCTCCTAGTTTCTTTTTGTTCCATTCAATACTATTTTGGATATCTCTCCATGTTGCTCTATGTATATTCTAGTCCATAGTCCTAAATGCTGCCTAGCATTCCATCACATTTTACTTAGCTACAACCCTACATATGCTTGGGTTGCCTCATACAAAGACCTGGGAAGAATTTTTCTGCTCTGGACCAAGGATGGAGATTCCTGGGTCCTAAGGTACCTTCGTGTCTAATTTCACCAAGTGGTGTCAGATTACAGCTCATAAGGGTGAACCAGTCTGTATTCCCTCTGGAGTGGTTGTCATTATCCAGACTTCTAATTTTGGCCAGTTTGGTGGGTGTAAAGTGGTATCTGGCTGTTTACAGCCAGATGCTTACATTTTCTGATAATCAAGGAATTTGAGCATAGCCCTACATACTCCTTAATCAGTTAGGTTTCCCCATTCTAAGATTAGACTGTTTGAAGCCTTAGATTATTTAGGATGGGAGGTTTCCTGCTTCTTGTTCTGTGTATTTGCCTCACTTTCTTGCAGATTTAAGATAATACCAACTTTGGGGCACCTGGGTGGCTCAGTCAGTTAAGCGTCTGACTCTTGATTTCGGCTCAGGTCATGATCTCAGGGTCTTGAGATCAAACCCTGCGTGAGGCTCTGCACTCAGTGGGGAGTCTGCTTGAGATTCTTTCCCTTATCCTCTGCCCCTTCCCTGACTCTTGTGCACACACGCTCTCTCCCTCTCTCTCTCAAATAAATAAATAAATCTTTTAAAAAAAGATAATGCCTACTTTAAGGTTTTTGACATTGCTTATATTTTACATTCTGCCATGTTTGTGTAGCTTTCTTTCTATAGAGTTTTTTGCCAAACATAAAATCTTTTTTTTTTGTCCATACAGCTTGATTTATACATATTGCACATATATTTCAAATGTCATTGTTTTGTGGTGGATGGGAGGTTGCTGGTTAAATCTGGTTAATTTATTGTAGAGTTTCTTGTTACAACTGGAATGTTTATATAAATTAAAGGTATTTAAATTGTTATTTTCAGAGTACTTTTATTAATAGCATCCCATTTGATCTTTCTAAAAACCCTGAAAACTAGGTGAAACAGGTATTATTCTCCCCATTTCATGAATGAGGAAACTGAGTTCACTCAGAGACATGTAGTTACCTGCCCAAGTTCGCATAGCTAATTGGTGAGCAAGCCAAGATCAACAGTCAAACCTCTTATCCCTGAGCAATGTCCCTATGCAGCTTATTAGTTAGGATTGTTTCCAACAAGGTACAGTCATCTTAAACTTCTCCATGATAGTCATTCACTGCCTGATGAGATAGTCATATCAAAACATATGTTGTAATAAATCTGGATTGACCTATCATTTTGGTCTAAGAAATGAGCTAAATGGTGTTCTCAAAAAATATAGAAGCGTCAGTGTGGGAAGGGGTCACTCATCTCTTTGAACACTGTTGTGAGAGATAAGTTGCCTTATTGAGTTCTGTTCTGAGGATGATGACTGCAGATAAATCATGGTTTTCAAGGGAAACTGTCTTCCACAGCTGCCCTCAACTTAGAGGTGGAATGAGTCATAGAGCCATGAAGAGCATAAACATGGGTATGCAGATGGGAAGGTGGAAGAGTTTCTAATCACTGTCACATCAAAAAATGTCACGCCAGAAAATGAGTATGTAATTCATTTGGACCCTAGTGTGGACCATAAAAAGACAGATTCGAGAAAAATGTTGGACTCTGGCCCCTAAAATCAATGAATACTGTCCCAGGTATGGAACTGATGAGCTGGAGGTCAGGTGATTGTTTGTAGGAGAAGAGGAAGCCCAGCTCTGGGCTCCGGCTGGTGGGGGAAAAGGTGATTGAATGAGGGGGTGATGGAGGACTCATTCTTCAGGGTGATCTTAATCACATTACAAAATGCTGTTCATCAGCATTTTGTGGACAAGGAGAAGAAAACTCAGTTGGCTGCTGGTTAGTTAGAGGTTTTTAATCTTGGCATGTCCTTCAGCGCCATGGGCAATAGCAGGCAAAACCTGTGTTCTCTGAACATGTCTTCCTCATAAAAAGATTCCTTCTGTATAATCCAACTAAGCAAAGCTTGTAGTTGGTACTTTAAGAAGAATGAGTATTTCAAATATTTGCTGAAATGCGCTCAAAAGACTGTAATAGCAATATTAATAATTATAACTTCCAAATACTGCTTACTGTATGCCAAGCACTGTGTTGAACAAGCATCATTTTATTTACTCTGGGGGGAAGAAACTTAGGCATAAGTACTATTACTTTCCCCCTTTTGCAGATGAGCAAATTGAGACTTAGGGAGATGGAATGAGTGGCCCAAGGTTACAAAGCTAATAACTGGCAAAACTGGAATGCAAATCCAGAACTCTCTGACTCTGAAGATGAATTTCTGTGCTCTCAAAATTTGCATTCATTATCTATTTCTGCATAACAATTTGCCCCCAAATTTAACTGTTAAAACAACAAATGTTATTATCTCCTATGAGGGTTACAAATATAAGAGTGGCTGGGTTGGGCATTTCTGGCTCAGACTTGCTCATGAAGTTTCAGTAAATGTGTCAACCAGCTCCTCCCCATGTGGGCCTCTCTGGAGAGCCACCTGAGTCTCCTCCATAAAATAAAGATATCCTCAGGGTTTTTATGAGCATCAACTGAGACAACCTATGAGAAAGTGCTATGGAAGCTGAAATAGCCAGTAATATTATATGAATTTATCACCATCTTGCATAGGGTATTCAGGGAAGTAGAGATATCCCTGACTCCTGCAGAAGAATGACCAAGATCATGCCTAGGAAAAAAGCCCAGCCCCTATGAAGGGGCTTATCCAGGACACTTTAGAGTGAAGAAGACAAGGAAACCAAGCTTCTGCACACAGCCCCCATGAGGCAGTTCATAGTCAGTGGTCTGGCTGGGATTCCCAGCTTTCCCTTTTAAGGGACAGAAGGGGGAAAAAAGGTGTTCTCATCGTCAGAGACCTAGTAGCTGCTAGAAAGTAAGCATCCAACCCCTTTTGCTTTCTGGTCCAAGATATTGGGATTTAAACCCAGGATGGAAGTAACAAATGGTCTGGATAGAAAATGAAGGCAGAGCTTAGCCTAAGAGAGGAGAATATGGTAGAAAGTCTTTGGTGTAAGACAGACCCATTTGTTCCCATTTTTGTTATGAGGAAACTGATGCTCATTGCAGTTCTGTAATCTTCAGAATGACATACTTTTGTGTGTAAAGCACCAAGAAGACTGTCGGGAACATAGGAGATGCTCTAAATAGAAGTTTAAGGGTAGTTTTGCTATAACTGTTATCATTCTAATCTCATATGGTTGTTTTGAGGATTAAGATAACATATCCTATTGCTTATTAGATTATAAACTCCATGATAATAGGTATAGTATCTTGGTATCTGTCTTACTAGTGTATTCCCAGCATCAATGAATGGACCTAACACAAACCTGGTATGTAGGAGGCACTTCATGGTTGATAGTTATTAGCATTTTCATCATCACCAACATCATCATCAGCACCATCATTATCACCACCACCATCAGCACTCCCATCCCCAAGACATAAGATAATTCAATAATGTTCTCTGTCTGTGAACATGAGACTTAATTCCTTTTTGCTTCAGGTACCCTTCATTCACAAAGGAGTCTGTGTCTCTTTCCCATTGTAACAAAAAAGGTACTCTGCCATTTTGGTATTACGTTGTTATGGCTCAAGGCAAAACAAAAACAAAAGCAAAACAAATCCCTAGGAGACCTTAATAAATCCCGTCACCAGATTCACCATCATATGTTGGAGTTCTGTTCCCCTGGTATTGGATCCGATCTCCACTATTTACTTTGTGGTCTTGGGTAAGTTACCAACCTTCTCTGGCCCTCCACGGACTCATTTATAAAATAAAAAGATAAAACCAACCAAATACCAATATGGCTATTGTAAGGAATAACTGAGATTCTCTTTGCCAGATTTCTTGCATGCATCCATGACAGGTAGATGCCCAATAAGTATTTATGGAATAAATGTGTTGACTAAATGAATGCCATAATTTTATTCCTGACTTCACTACTCATTCCAAAACTTGAGTCTGCATGAGAGAAAGAAGACATCCTTCCAAACTCTGGGGAATTCTGATGGAGTAGAACATACAGATTCCAGGACTCAGTGTAACTTTGGGCAAGTCACAAGGTCTGATTCAGAATCTCATGGGACTTACCCACACACTAGGCGGAATTGATGGCCCCACCAAAAGTGTATGTGCTTAATGCCCCTGGCCTACATATTTAAAATTAGGTAAGATGGTAAATTTTATCTTATATATATCTTATAACAAAATGAAAAAAAAGAGGAAAATCCTAGCTGACTAAATTATTAACTTTCTGACACTGGAATGCCAAAACTTGAGACAAATAATATTGACTAGCATATATGATCCTTTACTATGTGCCAAGTACTGCCCAAATGTCAAAAGTATGATCTCACGTAACCCTCTTAGTGGTTCTGTGAGCAAGGTAGAATTATTACCCCCATCTTATAGGTGGGAAAGCACAAGCTCAAGCTGGTGTTTCCACAGATGGGGTTTGAACCAATCACAGATGCAGGCAGCTCAGATCCTGGTCAAGGAGAACTTTAATAGAGAAGGTAGTACCGAGCCCTGTCAGAGTTTGGGAAAGGCCATGGCTACTTCTCTTCTTTGAAGCTCCAGTATATTGGAAGAGAGGGTGAGGAGGGAATGAGGAAAAGGAAAAATCAGAAGAAAAAACAGAAGGAAGACACAGTTACCAATGTTTTTCTAATATTGACTTTTAATTGTTATATTTGTATGATTCTAATGATAACAAAAATAGTTCATTGAGCAATGACATCCAAAGTCCCAATCAAGGCCCCACAAATTTGGGAGGGCTGATCAGTTTCCAGCCCCTGCCTCTTTCTTCCCACCCTCCAGTTCTTCCTGTGGAGAGAGGCTCTGAGTGGCCTTGTGATGTAGCCTCTGGGGGCTCATCTTGGCATACCCATAGATTAGAGATGGGGCTTCTAGGCCGCAGAGCTGGAGAGGAACATGCAAATCTAAGGTGTCCATCATATCAGTTTGACAATATAGATCAGGACCACATCCCAGGAAAGGTCAGTCCCCACTAGTCCCCTGCCATGGACTTAATTGATTCTTAAAATAGCTGCAGTATTAAAATAATTAATAAGTTGTAGTAGTCATAATAATAATCATAGCAGCTAACACATAAAAGGTTTATCATATGTCTGATGTTAAGCATGTTATACCTAGCTCATTCATTCCTCCCAACAAATTGGTCAGGTAGGTACAATCATTAATCATCATCTTCTTAAATATGAGGAAACAGCTGCGTGTAGAAATTAAATAATTTCCCCAAGGTCACAAAGTTTTTAAGTTGCAGAGGCAGAATGGAATTACAGAGAGTGGCTACCATTTATGGAGCATTTACAGTGGAGTTGAATGGAATAATTCATGTAAACATTTCACCCAGAGCCTTACAGCAACCCTAGGAAGAAAGTCCTATGTCTACCATCCATTTACCAATGGGGAAAGCATGGCTCATGGGAGGCAAGAAACTGGCTGAAAATGCACAGATCAAAAATGGGGGGGTCTGTCTTAAGCCAAAGCACAAATGTGAATTCGGTCCTCTGGCCTTCTTGGGAACTGATTAGAAACCAGGAAGGTAAATTTCTGACTATGTTGTGTGATACCGCTTTGCCTGCTTTCTGTGCTGTGAATCAATGTTTTTTGGTTTTGATTTTTCATCCAAGGGAAGCATAGGGGAGGGTTCCAATCTCCAAAAACATGTCTTTTCATCTTAAGGGTCAGATTTAATGATGAAATAAACTGTTCTATTCAGTCCCTCTGTCAAATTTCTCATAGAAGATGCATATTGTTTGTGGTGTCTTTCGTAGGCATGAGTTGTGATCACTTTTCAATAATCTTTCTGTATAGTAATGTAGAACCACTCCAGGCAGCCCATGCAGGGCTTTTCCCATAATTGTGCCCATAATAATCCACCATTTTATATTTATTTCATCAGTTTCCACAATTCACAAGAACATCCATAATCTTAGATGCAGTAATCAACTGTTTCAAAATTGTCCCATCCTAAATTTAGGCCCTGAACTTGGTAATTTAGCTAGAGAGCTTCATTGTTGAGTACCACTCTTTCACGGACGAAGGAAAGTGCTACTGTTTGGGCTGTATTTAATTCTTATTATTTCCCAAGTTGAACTGGAGACCACGGAGTTTAATAACGCAGGGTATAATTGCTTTAATGTTGTGAAAGCACAAGGCTGCCTGACTTCCCTAGTCTTTGCTAGGACTCTCTCGCAAATGGAATGCTGCTGCTCAGTGGGGCTTTTCTGCTTCAATATTTTAATAAAACAAATACCGTTGCAGTGTGGGATTTGTGGATGGATCAGCGAAGGGTATGAAGTAGTCACCAAATAGCTTTTCGTCACTGCTAACGCACATTGGTTGAGGACTTACTAAGTGTAAGCCCTGTACCATCAGCTTATTCAAGCCACAGCAAGCCCACAAGGTAGATGCTATTCCTATCTACATTTACAGAGGCTTGAAGGGATCCTTTATAGCAGGTCACGTCATCTGTGGCCAGAACATCTGCTCCAGAGTCAAAGTGTACAGTTCCTGCTACATCGTCTTTCTAGCGTAGGCTACTTTGTTCTTTTTGCAGAGCGTAAGGAGGGAATGAGGGTCAGGGACAGAAAATTCAACACATACCACCTTAGGAGGAATGGAGAGTCCCTTGCGAGTCGTGAATGCTGGGTGTTCATTTGCTTGTCCTCTAGGTGGGTTATCGTAGCACTAACTGCCAGTCAGGGTTGTCCTTATTCTTTTGTGTCCCCTCTAATCTACTTTTTAAAAAAAAAAAAAAAAGATGTATTTATTTATTTTAGAGGGAGAGAGAGACACAGAGTGTGCACGGGGGTGGGGGAGGGGCAGAGGGAGAATCTCAAGCAGAGTCCTCACTGAGCATGGAGCCCCACGTATTGCTCCATCCCAGGACCCTGAGATCGTGACCCAAGCTGAAATCAAGAGTCAGATGCTCAACTGACTGAGCCACCCAGGTGCCCCACCTCCAATCTACTTTTTAAATATGACCCCAACATCCAAGAGCAGAACAAATTTTACCCTGAAGTATGAAGTGTTTTATGAAGTATCAATTCCAGCTGCCTAGATCCCTTTCACATTGTAGTGAGACTTTTGATTGCCTGATGAAAATCCATTCTCCCTTTATCAAAACATTTAAACCATGTAGACACCAGTACACATGTGAAAAAGCAGATTTTTGGTAATCGTGTTCATTTAAAAAATGTTTATAATATGTACAGTTTTTTGCTAATAGTGACATCATACTGACCCTAAAATATAAGGCTTATGCATTTGAGACAGTGGAGTGGATTTTAAGATAAATAATGGTACAAATGACAGCTTATTTGGATAATACTTTCTGATTACCAAGAACTGGGATGAAATTCTAAAATGTAAGCATATTTATCTAAATGTAACTTGGAATTCATTGGCCAAACATTGAACTTTTTGACGATACTTATGTAAGGAAAAGTGGATAAAAATCAATTCTGCTTCTAAAAGTACTTATAAATCAGGAAAAAAATTGGCTGTATTTTCTGGAGAAGTATCTATTTATATGTCTTATTTTGTAGCAATAGTTTTATTTTTACTTACTTGTCCCCCTAACTGCTAAAACTATAGCCGGCAATCACTATACACAATATATATTATTTTGTTCATTGCTTCCTCTAATACATATTTCTGTATCAGGCATCACACACTAGGGATACAGTAGGTACGCTGGATGAGTACCTGCCATCACAGGTGCATTCCACTGGGGAAAACAAATTATGAACACAAAACCAAATCAGTATGTGTCATTTCAGATGATGATAAATATTAGGATGAACATAAAGCAAGGTAAGGAAATACCTTCTTTAGGGAGAGGGGTAGTCAGGGAAGGCTTCTTATGGAGATCACGTGCCAGCAGAGACTAATGAATGGGAAAGAATGTTCCAACCCCTTTCATGTACAGACTTGTCACCAAAAACAATTGAAGAACCAGCAGTCCTACCTAAAGAAAAATCAATCTCTCCTACATTCTTCCCTGCTATTTTTTTTCCTAACTTTGTTTTCTTTGGAAAATATTCATCTGTCTAAGAGTAAAAGATCTCAGTTTATCTTCCCTTACATTATTCCCCAAAGGGAGGCCAGAGCATTTCACTTGTCCTGCAGCTGAACCAAATCTGAGCAGCTCAGCTGAGGGAGCCCGTTCTAAGAACTAGCTGGCAACTTGTTTTTTTAAGGCCCTTATGTGCTTGAGTCCACCTCGTCCTTTGGATTCTCCAGATACCTTTCTCCCTGTGGGAAGCACCTTCACATTTAACCAACCCACATTATCCCCTGATCTGCCTATTTTGCCAGAACTGATAGTGATCTATGGAGCTTTCCCATTCACAGGGCTGGAAGTAAAGAGTCCACATGCCAACGTGAAAACAGTATTTGTGCTGCTGTCCTGGGCTTCACGACCCTCCTCTCTGCCTTAAGGAAGAGAAGGGAGAGGAAGGGAAATGCCATTTTATAGGATTCTCCTAAAAGGCAGCCACTATCCCAGACGTTTGATGCACCTTACCTTATCTTTCCAACTTACCTACGAGCGCAAGGATCCCAGAGGGCTTCAGGCCTGTCTTCAAAGTCACCCAGGTCATAAGTGGTAGATCTGGGATTTGATCCCATTTCAGGTTCCAAAACCATCTCATGGTCTTTGTGGATCCAAAAGCTGTCAATTTTCCTTGTCCCAGAGGGAAATGATGTATGGAACTCTCCCACTACTCGGCATATCCAAAAACCTACCTCATTCTCATAGTCACTGCCTGGCAAGTGGGGTATCAAAGCTACAAATTAAGGTTTCAACTATATGAAATTCCAGTTTATAGAATACAATTTCCAATAAGAAGATATTTCAGGCAGTGAACCAACTACCTTAACAGTGGGTACCAAAACCCTATGGGTGATTTATAGAGAAGTTGAAATAAGGAACAAAACAAATACATTTAGACTTTACTGAATTCCTTTCCGTTTGGGAGGAAGAAAAATATTATTCTCTGCAAATGGAAAAAAATAGATTCATTTCTCTCTGCTATTACATGGGTCCAGCTAAGCAATAATGCACGGCAAAGCCAAATGCTCTGATCGGTTTCTCTGAGCTGTTATTAAAGTTTGCAAAATATTGCTCAGATTCTTCCTGGCAGGGTTTCAATATTGTCTGTTTAAACTAGAATTGGGCTGGTACTCTTCATTTCTGTTAAGCTTGCCGGGACTGGTGATCCCACCACATAAATCCCCTGGTGCCATGGCCTTCCTCCAGCATCGGCTGGTGACCGCCACCGCCCTCAGAACCAACACCCTCTGTTGCCTCTCTGATATGACTCAGTTCAAAATGACTGAATCAACTTTCTTCCTTCCCTTTTTTTGCCTCCGTTTTTTTACTAGCATATGTGCATGAGCACACACACACATACACACACATATACTTTGGGCTTTCACACTGGGCCTGAATGAAAATGGGGAACTATATAGAACAGTCTGACTTGGAAAGTATTCCTCAGTGAAGCTGGGGCTCTGAGCCCAGTAATCTAAAAGGGACATGAGACTCTTTTTTCCCCTCTGCTGATCTGGCAGATAATCTGAACCCTACAGCAACATCCCTTACCACTACCCAACTTTGTCCCTGACCTCACTCTGGCCCTACTGAACTTGTTTCATTTCCTCAAACACCCAATGTACTTTCTTGCTACAGGCTGTGCTCTGATGGAAATGTCCTTCCTCTCTCCCCTTCTGATGAATTCCAGTTTACCCTTTGGGTCTCAACTCAGATGGAATTTCTGAGATCCTCTAGGATGATGGTTTAGATGCCCCTGTCATGTGCTACTGTGGGGAGTTCATCTTGTCACAACCTTGATTGTAATTGTTCTCTCCAATGCTGCTATAAGCTCCAAGGCACAGACAAGGTCTGTCTTATTCATAGACCTACATGAAAGTAGGCTAATCGCAATAACACACAATGTCATATATAAAAGCTCCAATGTGATACACTTATTTTTGCATGGATAACGGTGTTAGGCATATTTGACAGATGGGCAGGATGACCTTCATCCATGCAATCATTTTGCTACCCAGGCCAGCAGAGGCTCTGCCACCATCAACAAGTGGCTCCCAAAGTCTCCCTAGAGGTTTTCTCTGTTCAGTCCAGCCAAAAAGAAAAAGAGTATGAAGGAGTGCCTCATGGGAGGCTTTTATGGACCCAGTCTAGAAGTGTGTACATCACTGTTCACGTTCTATTGGCAAGAACCCAGTCACATGGCCACACCTAATTGCAAAGGGTGCTAGGACCTACGGTCCCTGCCTAGGCAGTGACACCTGTGAAAGGTATATGGAAGGAAGAGCACAAATGTTAGTGTTTAGGTAGCCATCTAACACACAGTAGCCAATCAATAAATGGTTTATAAATCAGTCAACCAATGAGTGAAAAAACAAGGGCAAAAGACACCCCTCACATATGCTGAGCTGTGGTACAGGACCACCCTCTCATGGCTACTTCAAATGACAAAACTACACACTACCATTGGTCAGGAAGGCAGGTGGAAATTATCGGTGTTCCATGTTCACTGGGAGAATAAAAGTGCCTGGCACACTAGCCAGCACATAGTTTATGCTCAATGAATACCAGTTGAGTGAATTAATGTTTGGGACTCAAAGACTATTGAGATTAGAAGTGACTTAAATATCACCATGTCTATATTGTGCTGGCTTCCAGGCCCCACAGCATAAGAAGCCCACTCGCTCCCGGAGCAGCACCTGCCACCTCAGGTCATCCCTCATGTTAGAAACTCCTCTCCTTCACTGAGCTGAAATCTGTCTCCCTGCACTATCCCCATATTTGTACTGGGTCTGTCCTTCAGATCATACAAAGCCTGTGTCCTCCGAAGGTGCTCGAACCTGGATGAACATCAAAACTACCAGGGAAGCTTTTAGGAAACTAAAAGCTAGGTGGCATCCCTAGAATTTCTGATTCAGTATATCTTCCGTGTTGTTCAGGAATCAATAGTTTGAGTAACTCCCCCAAATGACCCCAATGTGTAGCCTGCCTAGGAGACCATGTGTCTGATATTTCTCTCTGTGATAGAATCCTGCTTCCATCTCTGACGAGCTATAGTTCCTTGGACAAACCATTTAGCCTCTTTATTTGTCATCCCTAAAACTGTGACAAGAATTGTGTCTGTGTCAGAGGGTTGTTGGGAGGACCGGATGAGCATTCCCAGTACAGCCTTGAGTATCGTGCCTGGACCATAGGAGGCCCTCATTAGACACAGGTGACCATTATGATTGTCCCTCTCCTTCTCCTTGTACTTCTGCTCCACTTCCTGAGCAACTTCTTAGGTATGTCAAAGCAACCATTACAGAACACTTCTGTCTCCAGGCCACTAAGCCTTCGTTTTCTTTTCTTTTTTTTTTTTTTTTTAATCCCTTCCCACATGACAGATTCATATTTCTTCTCTCACAGACAGATTATATCCCAGGAGGAAGTGTGGTATTTCTGCACCCCAGAATTAGCAAAGATTGAAGCATCTGATGCAATAAATGTGATAATTGGGCTTCAGCTCCGAACCTCAAATGGCAGTCGCCACTGGTCCTAATAAAACAGCCATACATTCTCTCTTCTTCCAGGGAAGTCTTCCCATAGGAGAACCCGAGATGGGCAAGCATCTGTAATGAAGGGGGAAACCAGAGAGACAAAATGGAAGCTCATTTTCTGAATGCTTTCATCCTGGTGTGCTTAGTGGAGAGTCAGAGCCTAGCCCAAGTTAACTCATGAAGTTCCCAGAGTTTGTTGTGGATTTTTATCCATTAGTCATCATAGTCAACACCACAGGAACAAAAGTAATGAAAATGGTGCCTGGGGAAGTGGGAAGGGCAGGTCTAAAAGTCTAGTGTGAAGTTAAAAACGAGGGGGAGAACAGGTCAAATGTAAAAAGCAAAAATGAACACTAGTTAATGACAAGGTGTGGTGTGGACTTTGGGAAGACGGAAGTCAGAGAGTAAAAAATCTGGACATTGTACAGGAGACATATTTTTCCTAAGTCTTGTTTGATAGCCATGGGTTCCTTTTTTTTCCCCTTGTAGTTAAAACCTGTCCTTATACAGTTGGGGAATGGAGAGGAGAAATTCATTTATAATCATAATAATTTGCATTAATAAAATGTTCTTCAAAAAGTACAGAAATGTTCACTTATATCCCTGTGAGTGAGAAGTCAACTAAATATCAATATCCTTGTCTAATAAATGAGGAAAGCAAGTCTCAGGCAAGTGACTGACCCAGTGTCATACTTCTATGTTATGCCAGGCCCAGGAGGAAAATACATGTCTTCTAATTCCTACTCCAGTGTCTTTCATTCCAAATGCTGCCAGTGCCTTCTGGAATGTTCCACTCATTCACCCTCTCACTGCTCCTCAATTTTTATACACACATTCAAAGCTGCCATGTTTTTCTAAGCAGCTTTCATCCTCAGCTTACATGTTAGCCCCTCTGGAAGTTCTTGACTCCTGCAAGCTGACCTACTTGCTTCTTCCTTTGTACACCCACGAAACTCTGCTTCTTCCTGATATGGAACATGCATATCACTGGGTCCTAACTTTTTTTTGCAAGACCCCCATGACACACGATGATGACTTTTTTGAGGGCTGGGACTGTGTATGTCTTTGTATCCCCTGCATCTTTAGCATATAGTGGCTCCTCCACAAATGTTTGCCTAATGGTTGATGGGTAGATGGACAGATGGATGGATAGAAGGTCTTTCAAGGTTGAAATTTAAAGAAATATATGAGAAGCCAGCTTGCCATCAACAGGGGGCTTTCTTGACCTTCTGATAAAGATAGAATCCTTCTGATGTTCTTGGTTTAGATCTGCTACCATAATTATTTATCCATAGTCTGCCAGAAGTCCCATTGCTAAAATACTTATTTGATATCAATCTTCAACATGCCCAAAAGGGAAAGAGCTTGTCCCAGGCAACAGTATAGTAGGAATAGCAATCTTTAGATAACCAGAATTTGAATCCTGATTCATCAAGTTATTGAGTATATGGATTTTTGCTAGTAACTTAGCCTCCTTATACCTCAGTTGCCTCTTGTGTTAAATGGAGACAGTCATGGTCCCCACCCCCCGACCTGTACAAATGGTTTGTGAGGATTAAATGAGATAATAAATATAAAATACTTAATATGCACCAGCACTTTGGACAGCGCCTGACACAGAGTAAGAGCTCAATATGTGCAAACTCTTCTATTTTCCTGCTGCATGCATACGAATCCTGTGATCCAGAAAGTTGGCTGAAAGTCTGTATCTGCAGACCCAGAAAACCTGAAGGAATGAATGAAGCTACTCTGGGGACTGAACCAGCTATAATTCATGGCATCCTTAGCCAACTTACTGCCTTTCTCCGAGCCTCAGTCCCTTCATCTGTTCTTGCAGGACTGCTTTGATGTTGTCGTGAGCCCCAGATCAAGCTTTCCCCCTGCCCTTAGCCCATCCTGAGATATGACTTGAACTGTAAGCTCCCTGAAGGCAGGGACTGCTTAATGCTCATCCTTGCACATCCAGGCCCAACTTGCTCCCCTGGAGTCCCTTTGTAAAGTTTTGCTGAGTTGAAATAAACTTGCCTAAATCGCTTAACATGCTCTTTTGAGGACTTAGTCAAACTCCTGAACACTAAGCTCCAGAAAGGTTCTGGCCCATTACCCCTATTCCCCTGCAAGCAGTTAGTGAACTTAATGATCCTGCTGCCCCCAGCATGGCACCAAGCCCACTCCCTCCCAGATCACTCCTGGATCCTCTCTGGGAGCCAGCAGCCTCCGAAAGTCCTGGCAACACAGCTTTCCTGGCAGCATTTTGGAAGTGAGGCCAAGTTCTCTGTGAAGTTAATGAAATGACCTTCTTTTAGGTTCTGGGCAATCCAGCCTCGTGTTCATAGACAGAATGCTTTCTCTGGAGTTGTGAGCTCTTTAGTTTTTGTCTGTGCCTACCTAGCACGGCACCCGGAACATAACAAACATTCAACATATGATGAATAGAATGAATGAGTGAGTGAATGAATGAATGAGGCATAGTTTTTTTTTTATAGTATCAACCTCAAAATGTATAGCATTTACCTAATACAGGAAGAAGACCAGCCAGAGCTGCTTTTACTGTTTTCTAATAAAAAATGTCTTGTCCCATGAGTGATTTTATGACCTCTATAAGCAAAGGGCGGGGGGTGGGGGGGAAGCAACAGAATCTTTTGGTCATTTCAATATATACTCTCTCCAACCTTCTGCTCTTTCAAGAAGTCTCAGTTCAGAAATATCTGTAGTAGGTGAGCGATGATAATGTCATTGCATAAAGATTGATGGAAACAAATATAAACCCAAAATGTTTTTAGTGCCAGAAATACTGTTTGCTCAACAATAAGTTACATCCAAGGACTTAAACATTTCCCACAGAGGTCAGCAGTTCTGTAAGCGAGGCACTGAAATTCATACGTCTGCCAGACGGGCGCTGTGTCTGGCATGAAAAAGAAAAAGTCAAATCTGTTAACATCGATCCCCAGAGGAAACAATCCTGCCTTTTCTGATTATTGCTCAGGTGTGTCATTCTCCCAAGAGCCAGCCTCTGGAGGCTTGTTAGACCTGTTATAAAATTAAAAAACTTTGTTTTAAAATGTATAAATCTTTTTTTTTTTTTAACTCCTGGAACTAAAGATGTAGCCCGCAGATGTCCGTTCTGTGTGAATCTTAGAGGCACTTCTCTTTCTGCAGGCATCACTGTTGCTGTAATTGGCCATGTTTTGAAGCAAACCACCTGGACCAAACTATATCCTTGGCTTTCTCTGTGATTTTCAAATATTGCCCTTTGTCATGATAACACCTGTTAGCTGAGAATCGTGATTTTGGAGTCAAAGTATTTGAGATTATCAAGTATGATAATAAAAAATTTTAAAAAGGGGCACCTGGCAGGTGCAGTCAGAAGAGCATGTGACTCTTGATCTCTGGGTTGTGAGTTCGAGCCCCATGTTGGGTGTAGAGATTACTAAAAAAAAAAAATTTTTAAAGAAAATATAATAATGGTAATTATTAGAAATTTTAATTAGAAAATATGATAGTAACATTTGAGTGCTACGTGCTTTTTCTTCTATTTTGTTGAGTCATTACAACCTATAACCTGTGTACATTATTGTTTACATGGTGTGGATGAGGGGAGTCATCACCTATTAACTTCTGAAATACAAAATAATGTACTTAGGATGTGTATTTTTTATTGTCTCTCCTCTCACTAGAATATGAGTTTTATGAATGAAAGAAATCATTTTTTCTCTTCTGTTCATTGACATATCCCAAGCTCAAGAACAGAGCCTAGCACATAGTGAGCCTTCTACCCATGTTTCACTGGTGGAAAAACTGAGTTCCAGAGCCACGCAGTGATTTACTGAAGATGGACATGGTGTGCACATTGGCAAGAAAGACCAGGTCTCCTTACCGCCGCCTTCCCAGTCCTTTGTCTAAACCCCAATTCAATCTTGCTGCACTTTTATTATGCTATAAAATAAATAACTGTTTATAAGTTCATTCCCAGGCACATTATTGCTTTTATATCACATCAAAGAACTTGAGACAGGCGAAAGATATAGCCCTATCAATTTTTCTCAGAAACTTAACTTTTCCTTCCTCCTCAGAATCCATGCAAAGGCCCATTTTGAGGACAGGAGCCAGTCGCTAACAGAAGACTGCCTCCAACACCTCTGCCTCCATGTCAGGCCAAGGTTGCTGTAGAGTTTGGCTTTAGGAATCGTGAAATCCATCATCAGAATTGAGGGCCCTTTTCTGTTCCTATCTGCCAGACTCCCATGGAACCTTAGGACCCACCTAAGGTCAAAATGCTGAGATGTTTTCAGCTCTTGGATCCTAAGCAGATTGGTGTCTTCTAGGGAAAATCCAGATGCTGGAAGAAGTAACATGGAGTGACTCACCCCTACCTGAATCAGACATTGAGTCCATGGGCCTAGTGTAGAGGGGGGAGGTCCTGGATGGTGGCTGAAGAAGGAAGTGAAAATTTTAGAAGTAAGGGTGTATTAAAATAAAGGGACTTGTGTTTAGCTTTCCAAAAAGAGGAAAGACTTCTGAACCTGACAAAAGGATATATTCATTTGAGCATGAGTTGTTTTCTCATCACCAGCAATACACCATATACCCTAATCCTCGTATTAATATCTCCTCATTCTGTTAAAATTGGAATATGTCACTCTTGGTAGAAGACATATGTAGAGATATTTTTCTACTTATGATGTGCCTAGACTATTCTGCTGTCATACCCATTCACAAGGCTGCTGGCCAGAAGGGAGGGACTTACCTGAACTCTTACCAAGTCAGGTGGCCCAGGTGCATTAAATCTATGACTTTGAACCGTTTAGTGCCATGCTCTATTCAGGGATGCACTGCAGTCTTTTAGGGTAATGATAATAACAAGTATGAGTCCTCATAAAATCCTTAGAAATCACTTTCTGCAATGTTTTTAAAGTTTAGATTATTATAAAATCATCCTAAGTTAGTTATAGCAGAGATTCTTATTTCCATTTTATAAGATAGAAATCTGAATTAAAGTTAGTTAAGCTAATGACATGCCCTGTGTCACAGAGCTGGTAAATGACAAAGCCCAAATCCAGGGTCCGCTGGTTTTTCAGTTCTTTCTACCAAGACATTCTGCCTGCTGCCTACATCATACCTCTAGCTGGATGTCCTGTAGGCTTCTCAAATATACATGGAAACCACCAAATTCTTCCCCTCTCAACATCACCCACTTCTCTTCCTCCTGATTCTTTAACAATTGCCCTTCCCCCAGTCACCTACCCTAGAAACCTTGGAGTCCCCCTTTCATATCCATCCTTTCTCCTAACCTGTAGGAGTTAACCCAGGACTTTCATTTTAGACATGTGAATCAAAGTTCTCTCTTCCCTGTTGTCACTGGCCTTGCCTTGATTTAGGCCTTCATCACCTCTTCGTTGGCCTACACTAATATTGAATGGTTTGATTCATTCAATGACTCATCATTGAAACTGTGCTGTGTACCAGGCACTATGCTTGGTGATGGGGAGACTGTTTTGAGCAAACATGGACCTTGTGTACATGGTGTTCTGTTCTCTAATTAGTAGTAATCAAATAATCATGCCAACATACATAAAAGTGCAACTGTGGCAGTTGCTCCAAAGGCAAATCCATGATCATCCTACCGGCAGTGCCAGGACAAAGTGATATTTCCAAACCACATGCTCATGGCACGCTCTCTGCTCTAAGAGGTTCCTGACTGCCCATTGTCTACATGGTAAAATCCAAACACATTAGCCAGGTTTGCATGTCTCTTCATGATCTGGCTCTGAACTCTAGATTAGGTTGCAAGCCACTGCACCCTCGTTTCTCCCCCACCCCTCACTCAATTAACTCATCCTATGACTAAGCCTAATATGATCTTCACATCTTGCCATTCCGGAAACTACTCTGTTCCTTCATTCTTCCACATCGTGTCTTAAGCAAAACTCTCTTCCAGAAATGCTGTTCCTCTAGCTATACATAGAGATATCCTACTCACCCTCCAGACTCAGCTTAAATGCCCCTTCCCACTTCCTCAGTGTAATTAATTCTTCCTTATGTTTCTAGCACATTTTCCACACCACTCATGTAGCACTTACCCCATTGGAATATAGTTACTTTTAACTCTTTCTACCTCCCACCTCACCAGATGGTGAACCACTTGTGGGCAGAGATTGTTTTAATTCATGTACGTTTGAATTTATGTTTATGTGACTGCATGAACCAGAACACAAACACATAACAGGGGAGACAAAAATATTTTGTTCATTTGTTATCTCTCTTCACTATGGGTCTTCAGTTTCTCATGAGTACTCCTTTGTCCCCAGTTTAGTTTTGAAAAGTTTTCTCTCCTGTTTATTACCGTGTGTGTGTGTTGTTTTCTTTTTAGAAATGATGTGCAAATAATTCCAGAGGGTTTTTTTAAATAGATTTTATTCATTTATTTGAGAGAGAGAGAGACAGAGAGAGAGAGAACACATGCAAGTGTGGGGAGGGGCAGAGGGAAAGGGAAAGAGAATCCCAAGCAGACTCCTCGCTAAGCGCGGAGCCAGTCACGGGGCTCCATCTCCCAACCCTGAGATCACTATCCGAGCCAAAATCAAGAGTCGGCCACTCAACCAACTGAGCCACACAGGTGCCCCAATTCCAGAGGTTTTTACATCATCATATTCTACTGTTATCTCTTCTCTATGCACAGTCTCCTACCCCTCCTGCTTTTTAAACCTCTGGCCCAAGGACAGCTTTTGCATTCAAAGGACAGGATTTGCATAATCATTGGTTAAATGATTACAAAGTGGCCATAACAAAATATTGAAAAATGTTCTTTGGAACCCTTTGATCTGTGTGTTTCATGGTGGCAAATTATCAGGAAGGGATGAAGTAACTGTCAACTCCGTTTCCATTACCTTTCCAGCTTTAGCCAGTCTAGATCTTGTCTCTCTGTGCTTGAATCACCATTGTTGCCAACTGGTTCCCAGGGTTTGCAACAGGAAATTGAGAAATACATGAGAATAGTTGAGAACAGTTCTTTGAGAAACTGATTTTCACAACATGATAAGAATGGTGGAAGAAAAATGTAGTGATTAACTAAAAACATTGTTGGGAAGGAGATAAGCTTTTATTTAAAAATGTACACTTCTTTTAAAGACCTACAGATTTCTAGGATCTAACAACTGAAATGAACCATTTCTTAAAGACTATAAAACTTCATATTCCACAACCTAACAGTCACAGAAACAAAGTCATAAAATACAGAATTATGGCCGGATTACTTATATAGACCAAAATCATTTGAGAGGGGAGAGGGAGGAGGAGATGGGTTAGCCCGGTGATGGGTATTAAGGAGGGCACGTACTGCATGGAGCACTGGGTGTTATATGAAAACAATGAATTGTGGATCACTACATCAAAAACTAATGATATATTGTATGGTGACTAATATAACAATAAAATAAAAAAACACAAAATCGTGGATAGATATCTTTGTAACATATAAAATGAAAAAAAATTAATAACCCAGCAGAATTGCTGTAGAGACCAAGATATGACTTATCTTTCCATTACTAAAGGATGTGACAGTGGAATTATGCATCAGCAAGTGCTCACTTGCACCCATGTGCATGCCAAGAGACACTGATTATCTCAGTGGCAAAACTCTCAGGTCAGCCTCTCCCTGCTTGAGCAGCCTCAACCGCTTACCTCGAACATCAGACAAGCATTATCATTTTCATTGGATGTCATAACTTTCAAAAGATAAGTAAGGACTTGAATGTTGGTAATAAACTGCTATTCTGGTAAACAGTGATAACTCGGGCTAAATTCTTTTTCGTGTATCCATTGTTGTGTAGTAACAAACTGCATCCACAATTTAGGAGCCTAAGGCAACAACCATTTTATTATATCTCATAGTTTTGAGTGTTGGGGACCAGCTCAGGGCTCAGCTGGGCAGGTCTTCAGCTTCACATGACCTTGAATGTGGTTCCTATGTGGTATCCTGCTGGTGGCCGGGCTAGTCCATGACAACTTTATTCGCTTTTCCTGGTGCTTTGGCAGGAATGGCTGGACAACTTGGCTCTGCTGGGCCCTCCCTCTCTCCACGGATTGTCAGGGTTTCTCGACATGGTCTCTTCCAAAGAGTAGTCAGAATTCTCAAGAGACCACATAGAAGCTGCCCATCCTCTTTCAGTCTAGTCCTAGAACTGGCAGTCAGAGGCCAACATAGATTCAAGGGGAGAGGAAATAGACCCCCATCTGTCACTGGAAGGAGGTGTCAGGGAATTTGTAGCTGCCTCTAACCCACCGGAGAGTATTAACAAAATTACTGTGTTTATTTGACATAGGATTTGTACTTTAGATTTATAACCTAAACAAAATCGATCATTTGTTCATTCGGTTATTTAAAAAGTATTAAGCACTGGGGTGCCTGGGTGGCTCAGTCAGTTAAGCATCTGACTTTGGCTCAGGTCATGATCTCAGGGTCCTGGGATCAAGCCCTGTGAGGCTCACTGCTCTGCTTCTCTCCGGCTCCCTCTCCCCTTCCCCCCACACCTGCTGGCTATCCTACTCTCTTGCTCTCTCACTCTCTCTCTCTCTCTCTCTCTCAAATAAAAAGTATAATCTTTAAAAACTGTATTAAGCACTTGTTAGTGTGCATAGCACTGTGCCATCTACTGAGAGAGATTGAGAAGTACAGAGCACAGTCTCTCCCCTCTAGGACTGTGCACCTAGATGGGAACACAAAACAAGCACACAGCAAGTAATTAGAGTATGTGATAATATAATTAAAGTGGCAGAAATCACATCACAGAATGCACAATGTGGCCACCACAAATGCCTACAGGGCTCAAGTAAGCACAAAAAAGAGAGAGGTGAGCTGTCCAGAGACTACTAGGAAGTGTGATGGGAACAAGGGAGAACTGGAGAGTTCATGCCATTTCTAAAGAGTCAGGTCTGCTCAGCTCCAGCCAGTGACTGTCATATGAGAATATGGGACGATGAGGCCACAACTGCCAATTTTTCAAGGACGTATAAATCTCCCAATTGTTACATGTTGGCCATTAATTCAAATTCGGCCTATGTACCACCAGTTTTTAGCCTCTAAAATGGACAATAGATGCTTTGATGACTTGCAAGATGAAGAGATGAGGTTAGACTAGAGCAGTGCTATGTACTGTGGGTTGCAGACCCGTGGCAGGCTGTGGACTTTATTACTGATCCGCAGTGAAATAAGTAAAAGTCTTGAGAAAAAGCATTTAGGGTCTCAGAGCAATTTAACATCCAAGCCTGTCATTGGTGCACTTGTCTTGGGCACAGGCCAGCTCTGGTGTTGGAGAACGTGGGCAGCGAGCCGGGTTAGGTGTGAGCCGCGCGTTAGGCATGCGCAGTAGGACCGCAGGGGACCACGCGCTGGAATGAATGCCCGTGTGGAAGCTTCAAGAAGAATTTGTCCCTCAAATAATAGATCGAGTTGGGATAAGCTCGGAATAACATGTCCAAATATTAGAGTCCAGAAAGCACCAAGATCTTAAGGGGAGAGGTTATTTGTGAGGGATGTTGGGGAAGGTGGGATGGATGGGTAGTGACTACGGAGAGTTTCAGATGAGGAATTCAGGTGGCTTTGAACGGAGTCAGGCATCACTAACTTCCTACAACACCCTTTCCTCTCAAATTCCACCCTCACCAGGACCAGTCCACAAAGCAGCCAACACTTCCTTATATGAAATCCAATAAACCTTTTTTTTTGTGCATCATTTAATACCTTATACTGTAAATTATCCTTCTGTAAGTCGATTGTGTTTCCTTCCTTATATTTTAAGCACTTTAGGAACAAAAACTCCCTTACCCCAGCTCTGAGTCTCCTTCAGAATCTAGCACAATCTCTTGCCCATAGTGGATATATTAGTTTGGTATGTGCTGAGGAACAGGATGGGTAGTTTTCCTGGCGAGACTCAAGGGATAAGAGTGTTTTGAATAGATTAGCACAGAAGAATAAAGAGTTAGAAACCAGATAAGAAACTGTTGCAGGGGCCTAAGAGGAGTGCTGAGGCCAGGAACTAGAAAGGACAAACTAATGTGGGGATGTGGGTAGTGAAGAAATATTTACATGCAGTGCCTACGAAGCCATAGCATTGGTGTCCTGAAGTCTCACACCACATTCATGTATGGCTGATACTTTATCGAGAAACAGAATACACTCCATTACTTAAAAGTTTTCCAGATTATCAAAATTTATTCTTTCAAGCATCTACATATTTTTTTAAATCTCTCATTGTGTACATCAGTTTAGTTAGTTAGTTAGTTATATGAAGAACTACATAGTGAATATTTTAGGCTTTGTGAGTCTTAGGATGTCAGGAGCAACTGCTCAACTCTTCCACTGCAATTGGAAAGCACTCATCCACAGTACATACATGAATGGGTGTGGCGAGGTTTCCATAAAACTTTATTTACAAAAACAGGGAGTGGGCTGGATTTGCCTTGTAGGTGCCATAGTTTTCCAGCTCCTATTCTAGATTACTAAAATTGCCTGAGCTTAACTTTTTGAAATAGAGGAGTTTGGCTATAACTTTGTAAAAAATAAAAAATAAAATGACAGAAATAGAATTTTTCCTGTGTAGAGAAGTTCGATTCTCCTTGCATCGCCCAACTGCAGTAACAGCCAGACCCCCTTGTTTAACCTCTCATCTGAAGAGTGGTCTATACAGCCTCTGCCCCCACCTCCACCCCTTGCTCCACTGTACTTTCCACTCCTCTCTATTATGTCCATGTGCCATAGGGCACTGTCTCTTATGCCACTGATTTGTTAAGAAATGGGAGCTTTGCCATCAGCCAGCAAGCCATGGGAAAGAATTATAGTTTCATAAGTGCTCTAGCTTTAAAGCAAAGATAAGCAACAGCTATTTGTATTGAATTCAACACTAAGTTTATGTTCCCTTCCCTTCTTGATTTCCAAAATAAATTAAACACCGAGTTTCTAACATTCATACCCGTGGTAGATAGCATCCTACATATACACCTATTAAAAAAGGGCTTCCCGCTTCAGTGATATTCAGAGTTTCTCTGACACAAAGAAGATCTGTCTTCTTAAGCCTCTTTAGCTGAACGTTGCAGTGCAAGATGAAATACTTGACAGCCTGGCCTGTTTAGACGTAGATATCTCCCCCAGGGGCACACACTCTTACCGGGAGCTCTGATGTGCCGCACAAGCCATAGCCTCAGCACACGGGCTGCTGGATGTGGAAGCAAAAGAGCTTGACTTCCTGGCATAGAAAGGGAACAAGAGTATGAAATATACTTGGTTCCTGTCTAAAGTGACATTGTGGTCAACCAGACTTCTATCCCTATGTGGAGCCTTTCTGTCGTAAGGACGTGACTAATTCCACTCCCTGTGTTTTTAGTCTGTCAACAGGTAATCTAGGTCTACTTGGGATTCCATTCTGAATAATCTGTGACTGATATGAATGAATCCCCTGAGACTCTAGCTTGTTTCCACTAGGATATTATTCCTTGAGGTCACCACCAGATGTGTCAGAAAACTTGGGAGTATCACAAGCACATTTGCATCTAATTCATAAAGTCCACTCGCAAATTCCAACTGATATTTAAAAGTGTGTGTGTGTGTGTGTGTGTGTGTGTGTGTGTGTGTGTGTAGGAGAGAAAGAGAGATTGAAAGATTGAAATTTTTCCACTCTTGAGTGTTCTTTATTTTTATTTCTTTCCTGACCCCACCATAATTGGCCTAGACCAATTGGCTCTCATCATATAGTCAGATGAGAGCTAAGGAATAAGACAGTAGGAGCCCTACAAGCCCTGTGTAGCTGCTAATAACTCCACTGTGCAGAATAATTATGCAAGGGCCCCAGACCAAGGATCAGAAGATCTAGTTTCACTTCCTGTCCTACTCCTTGAGGTTCTAGAACAGGTCTTGCTCAGAGCATCTGTGAAAATTAACAAGGTAGTGAATTTCAATTATCTATTGCTGTATAACAAACTGCCCCATATTTTAGAGGCTCAAAACTCAGTAGTCATCATTTGGCTATGATTTTGCAGTTTGGGCAAGGCTCAGCAGGGACCTCCTGTCATCCCCCACATGCTATCAGCTGGGGCTGGAAGATCCACATCCAAGATGGTGCACTCAGATGGCTGGCAAGTTAGTCCAAGCAGTTGGCTGGTTGCCCTGCTGGAGTGTCAGCTGAGAGCCTCAATTCTCCTCCTTGTGGACCTTTCCATGTAGCTCCTTGACTTACATATAGCATGGTGACAGGTCCTAAGGAGGAGGAAAAAGTTTCCAGTCCTCCAAAATATTAGATCTAACTGGCCCAATGCCATTTCTATCCTATTCTGTTAGACAAAGCAGTCATAGGCCTGGCCAAGATCCAAGAGAGTAGGAAAAAAGACCCCATCTCTCAATAGGAGGTAGGGAGAAGGGGCTGCAACAAAGAATTTGCAGTCATCACTCACATAGTGTTTGGAAAAATACTTTGATTTCTCTGGAGATCATTCATGATTTTATGTTTCTGAAATGTAAATTGTATCTAACAGGAGTCGGATTTAAATACAGTATCTTATTGAAAAAAAAAGTGAGGTCCAGCCTCCCTGCACCTTTGAGATTCACCACATTCTCCTTCTTTATTTTAAAAGGGAAAGGACTTGAAATTTGTTGGGCATCTACTGGGTGCAAGACCCACAATATATGCTCTTTTATTTACCGTGTTTCACTGCATCTGAAATTCATTTTTTTCATATTTTAACATTTCTGAATTGTACATTTTACAATCTAGGCAGTCGTATAATCATTATAGGTCAAACGGCAGTCTTAACATGCATGAATTTGGCTCTGATTGTTCACATTTTCATCACTTCACTCAAGTTATATATATTGTTAGTACTTCACCTGTTGAGTTTAATTGCTATTTAAAAAATGTCTTTAGAAATATTACACTACAATTTGGCACTGAAGCGAAAATTTATCTTGTATGCTGAAAGTCACTGAAATAGGGTACCATTAGTGAGGCAAATGTTTGACATCAGAAAAATGGCCTCAATTTCATATATTTCTGCAAAGCAGCAATTGTGAGCTTTACACCACCACCTTAGATCAGAGGGTATCACAAGTAGATGAAGGCGTGTTATGTTTTATTACTGGAATACATGTAGAAGGATTGCCTACAATACACAAAGCTTATAACGGAAGGCAGAGAAATTACCAGGTTCTTCAGAATAAATGAAAGAATTTCAAAGCAGCAAAAGGCTAATATTGTCCCTTGTCCAGGACTATCAAAAATCATTATGTCATAATTTAATTAGCAGGGGGTGGTTTTTGTTTTGTTTTTGTTTTGGTTTTGTTTTGGTTTTTGTCCTTTCTTAGTGGTACATTAAAAATTGCATCTTGGGACACCTGGGTGGCTCAGTCGCTTAAGTGTCTGCCTTCGGCTCAGGTCCTGATCCCAGGGTCCTGGGATCAAGTCCCGCATCAGGCTGCTTGCTCAGTGGGGAGCCTGCTTCTCCTTCTCTCTGCCACTCCCCCTGCTTATTCTCTCTCTCCCTCTCTCTCTCTCTGACAAATACATAAAATCTTAAAAAGAAAATTGCATCTTGGGGGTTGGCTGGCTGGCTCAGTCAATAGAGCATGTGACTCTTGATCTTGGAGTCATGAGTTTGAGCCCCACGTTGGGTGTAGAGATTACTAAAAAAATAAGCTTTAAAAATAATTGCATCTTGGGGCACCTGGATGGCTCAGTTCATTGGGCGTCCAGCTCTTGGGCTCAGGTCATGATATCATGGGTCATGAGAACCCCACATCAGGCTCAGCGGGGAGTCTGCTTGGGGATTCTCTCCTTCTGCCCCTCCCTGCACGCACACTCCCTCACTTGCGTATGTGCTCTCTCACTCTCTCTCTCTCTCTCTCAAATAAATAAATCTTTTAAAAAATTCTTCTTGGATTCCATGAAAAGTAGTAGTTCTCACAAAAACGTCTGCAGATCACTCCTTTTACATGTGAGAAACACATGAATTTGGCAAGGTTCGGTAACATGAACTGTCTCAAAACTAGCAAGTGGAAGAAACTGTTATTTTTATCATCCTACCCTGACTCCTTCAAATTGTTGGGCAACACAGGCTGGTGATTCTGAAAAGATAGCCATGTAGGGCTATGACAGCCATCCCACCTCCTGCCTCCAATAAACTTCCAAACTATGAATGAAATGCTGTTTGCAGTCCCTCAAAACCAAACTGGAACTCTCTAGAGAGAGGGCTTTCATGGGGCTGGGTCACTGCCCAGGATTCCCTCAGACTCCTGTTGAGAAGAGTGAGTAATAGAAATAGCTTATTTGTACAGAGAATTTTATAAAGGGCCAAAGAATGCTAAATAATGAGAGGAACTGCTCTAAAATGGGAACAACTTAAAACAAGAACTATTTCCCAACCTCTGGAGACAGGAGTAGGCTTCGGGAAGACGTGCCCGAACTTTGGTGTCCAGGCAGTACATTAAACATCCCTTGACCCCTCACTAAAGAGCGCCACGGTTTGGGCCACTGCTGCTCACTGACCCTTTCCCCCTCCCTCTGGGCCAACACCATTGTGAGGCCCCTGTGGGCAGCCGCAGCGCCCTGCGTCCCTCTTCCGCACTTCCACTGAAAAGACGGGAGGTGGGAAGGCTATGCCCCCCACCATAGTGACAGAGACCCCATCACTTCTACTACAGTCCTTCATTGTTTGTCATATATTTGCTCAGGTTCGAGACTAGGTGGAAGGCTCGGCACTGTTCGTAGATGCATAAAATACCAGCCCTGGGAACGTGAAGTTTCCCTAACTACGAGGGGAGATGAGGCTTGGGCAGATTTTCCAGCCCCATCTGCAAACAGCAATCAGCACCCCCCTTCTTTCTGCTCCCCTGGAATCTTGCCCTTCTCTGGTAGCATACGGGAATTATATGGGAGTGGTTTGCCTGGGTGCGTATATCCCCAGTGTTGCATATAGTACCAGGTACAGCGGTCAGGAAGTGATTTATTTTTCCCATTTGTTCATCCATTCATTCAACAAAATCACACAGAGTTTCAGAACAGAGAGAGAGAGTCTTTGTGAGAATACATGAAGCCTTCCTGAAGTGTCCTATGAGCCGGGAGAGTTTGCGCAGGAGGATGGGGAGGGAAGGAGGGACCACAGAAGCGAAGGACCGGCGGCACAGGACAAACCCCAGCAATTGCTGTGCCTGGAATGCAGAGTGGATAAGGCTGGAAGGATAGGCTGAAGTGTCATCTACAGGACCTAGAATATTAGGCCAAGTATTGTTTTCAAATGGGATGCCTTTAAACAGACTCTACTACCTTCCTCAGAGCCTTCAGGAGGCCGCCTTGCTCTGGAGGAGAGAGGGACTAGGAGTATAGAGGGCTTCTCCTTAGCAAAGTGTGCCTGGGATTCATCTTCTGTCTTGCAAATGATGTAATAAGAGCTGCAAATGACAGACTCTAGTCTCCTCTGTGATGCCACCAAAACTTCCTTTTTTTTTTAGGATTGACTGATTGATTGATTTGACAGAGAGAGTGAGAGAGCACAAGCAGGGGAGAACAATAGAGGGAGAGGGAGAAGCAGGTTCCCCGCCGAGCAAGGAGCCCGATGTGGGGCTCAATCCCAGGACCCTGGGATCATGACCTGAGCCGGAGGCAGACGCTTAACCATCTGAGCTACCCAGGCGCCCCCCACTGAACCGAAACTTCCTTAAGGAGATGGCAGTGGGAGCCAGAGTACCCGCTTGCAGCCCGGCTCCATCAAGTATTAGCAGGGTGACCCACACTCTGGGGGCCTTCGTTTGCTGGGTTTCAAAGTGTAGCTGATAATCCTATCTATCTCAAAGCTGTTAGAAGGCTTAAAGGAAATGAGTCACAGAAACCCCATGGGAACGGTAGTTCTTGGCACATAAGGGTTCCACAACTGTTAGCTATTACTATTCCTTCTTGTCTGTGTACCTTGGTTTCCTCATCCAAACTGAGATCATAATACCCGTCCCAGCCCATTTCTTCTAGACCCTGACAGAATAAACTGCAACTAAATGTGTGAAAGCAACTTGGAAGTTGAGTGCTGTGTAGTGGCGAGGTGGTGGAAGGGCTGATAATTACCATAGCCTTGGCTGAAAGGTAATCCCAGGGGCAGGAAGGTAAGGAGCTTGTGTCTCTCCAGGCTGTCTGCTCCAGGTGCGTTTTGTAAATGGCCCCTCTCGATGCAGTATGCCAAAATGAAGGCCTGAGCATTCGACTGGTCCAAGATGACATAAAGATGAGAACAGGAAAAATTTACTAAGCAAGAAATAAATAAGGTTTAAGCCCTGAAGCCTCGCAAGTGGTGTAATTTCAAACATCATAGTCTTGGACATCTGGGCTCTATTACCTGAAATCCCATTAAACCTCCAGTTTCATAATTCTGTGTAGAACCTGGTAAATTGCAAGATCCTGCTGATGGCCACCAGCCAATTCAAGCAATTAATCACAAGGGTACCCGAGCAGGTTTGCAACTTATGCCAAGTGGCTTCTTTAAGTGGAAACTGTGTACACAAAAGAAATAGCCCAATCCATGCAGGTTTGTAGCTCTGTCAACACAGAGAAATTATCTGTTATCATTAAGACATCCAAGCCTCATAACTTTTTCCTCAATGGAAATTAGTACTCACTAGCCCAGGGAAGATCCCCCGACCTTGTTAGCTGTTATATAGGCTGTAACCTGCTGAGAGCTGACAAATCCAGTTTAGACAAAACTAAACCCTACTGTTTCCCCACCCTCAGCATTTTCTAATTTGGAGGAACTCAACTTGACCTGAGCTCTTTTTTCTTTTGAACTTTTCTAGACTATATGGACTATTTGCATGTGCTCCGGTGTTCCAGGCCAAAGGTCCAAAACCCAAAATTAAGAAATAACCTGGGGAACCTATATTCAGAATCATGCTAGGCATACCCACGGTGAAAGGGCCTATATCAAAAGAATTATTTCTTATAAGACTTGTTGCTTGGTGTTGCCAACTCAAAAGGGTTTATGTAAATGAGATAATCGGCACTTCAGAATGTTTATAAAGTCTTTCCTAATTACACTATTTTGTTTATAGAATGATTCTGGGAAAATGATGGAGAACAGAGGGGAAACTTGAGCCCTTGCTACAGAAAGCAGGAAGGGGAGGTGGGGATCAGAATAAATTTACAATATGGGTGAAGGGATCTGTGGTTTCACCTAGTGTTTTTAGTTTTTTTTCTTTCTGAAATTTTTACTAAATCTCTGTCTGTTTTCCACACTACAAAGCTGCTTTCCAATATGGTAGCCACCAAGCACATGTGATCATGGCACCTACTGCATGGAGCACTGTTAGACGAAAACAATGAATCGTAGATCACTACATCAAAAACTAATGATGTATTTTATGGTGACTAACATAACATAACATAATAAAATAAAATATTTTAAAAAGTACTAAAAAATAATTAAAAATTAAAAAAATAAATTTAAATGAATTAAAATGAAATAAAATTTAAAATTAGTTTCCTCCAGGTGCTAGCCACATGTCAAGTGCTCAGTAGCCACATGTGGCTAATGGCCACCATATTGGAAAAGCAGACATAGACCATCCCCATCGTTGCAGAAAGCTCCACTGGGCTGAGCTGCTCTAGATTAAGAACTCGATGGCCTTGCTACTCACAGTGTGGTCCACAGACCAGCAGTACCGGTATTGCCTGAGAGCTTGTTAGACCTGCATGATCGGCATTTTAACAAGATACCCAGGTGACTCATATGCACATTAAAATTTGAGAAGTACTGTTGTAAAATACCCTTCCACTCTAAGATTCTGTATGGTGAAATCCATCATCGTTATCAGCATTACATGTTAATATTTATTTAGCTTGTATGGCATTAATTCAAAAAGACACTTTTGCCCCTTGAGACTTGGCATGCGAAAGGAGGAATACTAAGTATACCTTGTATACTCCTTTAAAAGTGTGCTTTTCTTTTTCTCTTGGAAAAGCTGCAGGATCTGGAGAATTTTTTTTAAACATTTTTTTTAAAGATTTTATTTATTTATTTGACAGAGAGAGACAGAGCGAGAGAGGGAAACACAAGCAGGGGGAGTGGGAGAGGGAGAAGCAGGCTTCCCGCCGAGCGGGGAGCCCGATGCGGGGCTCGATCCCAGGCCCCCGGGATCATGACCCGAGCCGAAGGCAGACGCCTAACGACTGAGCCACCCAGGTGCCCCTGGAGAATTTTTTTGAATATGTTTTTTCTGAAGAAGTGAATCTTCAGCATTTTTCCAATGAAGAAGCTATTGGATTGGTCAACAGAGAAGCCTTTGAGATTAAAATAAGATTAAATAGACAAAGAGGGAAATAGATGAACTTCAAAAAAAAAAAAAAGAAGAAGGAAAAGGAACTTGACTTACTCAGTTGACAAACACAAAGGACACCCTTCTTTGGGAGTGAGTGAGGTGCGAAGCAGAAGCAATGGGAGAAATTAGGAAGCAGCCCTCAGAATATAATCTGCCAGCTGGTCCTGCCATTGTGGAGATGGAGGGGAATTTCAATGGCAACTTGGATCGAACTTCAAGGCATATTTTCGTGCTCTTGCATGAGATTCATTGCCGTTTGTGCAAGTGAACAGAGTTTTCTTCTGGAAGGTTCTGTGGGCTTTTAGAGTGGCTGTTGGAATTTAATGACTTGAAATGCTTACCTCTGTCCAGTGCAAAGAATGGAATCACTGGGTTACCTCCTACTAATTGGCTATACAAATGCATCCCTGTGAGAGCATCTGGCCTGATGATACTTTCTCCCAGAAAGGCATCAAATCATAACCCTGTGGTGAAGATGGCAGCCACTGTTGTCAGCAGTTCTAGTTCCAAACAGCCATAAAGCTGAGGGAGGTTTTGCCATGTTCCTGGGGAAACCAGGCCCTGAGAGGTGTCCTGGATTATCACAGAGAATTTATGGAGTTCAGATGCTTATATATACTGAAATTTCTTTTTCTTAAGATTTTACTTATTTATTTGACAGAGAGAAAGAAAGAGGGAGAGAGAGCACAAGCAAGGGGAGCAGCAGAGGGAGAGGGAGAAGCAGGTTGCCCACTGAGCAGGGAGCCCGATGCAGGGCTCATCCCATCCCAGAACCCTGGGATCATGACCTGAGCCAAAGGCAGACCCTTAACTGACTGAGCCATCCAGGCGCCCCTATACTGAAATTTCTAAACCAGCCCTCATTGGAGAACAATACTATGGCTCCCAAACAAATTCTGCCCCTACTTTAAGTAACTACTCACCCTACTCATGTGGCTTAGATATTGCATGCATTCAACAAACATTTCGAGAGCCCCTTTGATATTCTAGGCATTCTTCCATATACTGCAGAAGGAGAAGACATATTCTTTGCCTGAAGAAGCTTGGGGTCAGGAACAGGGGTGCTTAGAGAGTGGTCCTAGCAACATCAGTGTCCCTGGAAGCTTGTTAGAAATGCACATTCACAGACACACTCCAGACCTATCGAATCAGCTTCTTTCCATGTGGGGCTCAAAATCTATGCCTTACCAAGCTCTCCAGGGGATTTCTAAGCAGACTAAAATGTGACAAGCATTTGTTTATAGACAGACACATCATCAGGTGATTCTAATACAGTATGATAAGTACAATGATACAGATATGAAACTCCACCACCCCCGAAGCCCCCAAGGCAATGTTGGGCATTTTAGTAAATACTCAATGGAATAAATGTTGCTTGCTTGCTTGATGCATGAATCAACCCGTACAAACAAAACAATACTGGGATGGTAGAGCATGCCTACGTTTCCAGGACTTTGAGTGGGCTGAATGGCTTGTTCAGGCCTCATGGCTCTTGTCTTGTCCCATTCTAAACTCCGATATTTGGATCACTGCACTGGATTCTATCCAGGATGCTTGGTATTTTGTTACGTGAACCGAACAAGACTGTAAGCCAAATTTCCCCACAGTCTACATACTTTTCTCTGTCTGAAGGACAAGTAACTACTCTTCAGATACTGGGGAAAAGACAGCAGCGCTGCCATGGACTTGTGAGAATCACATAGAGGTTTGTAGACCTCCCCCTGGACATTCTGAATCCATGGAAATGGGGGGAGAGGCTGGACAAAATTAAAATTTTAAGAAGCTCCTTAAGATGAATCCAATGCAGTCAAGTTTGAGAACCTGTGGCCAAAATGCCAGAGTTCCTAAACCCTGAAATCCAGAGACTCAATCTAACCCACAGGAACCAGAGTTGAATTCTGTAACATTTTGAGCCTCATAATGTAGACCAGCAGCTTTACTTGTAGCAGAACAGTAAGGGAACAAATACAGTGTCTTTGTTTTCTTTCCTTGGCTGAGGAGGAGAGGGACAGCTTGCAGACAAGTGCATTCTTTCTGTCACTCACTCTGTGTGTGTGTATGTGTGTGTGTGGTGATCCACCTTCATCTCTTGGGCCTCCTAAAACCCCAGAGAGAGGTGACAGTCCAAGCCAATGAGGACTGCAAAGCCAACTGCAGAAAGACTCCTCTTTTGGTATTGGAGCCAATCATATTCTAATTGAAACAATAAAATCGAGGGCTGAGGAGGTGGGGGATGGAGGCCAAGGCCTTCTTACCCCATCTAAGTAAAAATGCTTGCCTGAAAATCTTCCCCTGGGGCTTTGGGACTACACAGTTCCTGCTTAGCACTTCCAGAATCAACACTCCCCTGACATGTCATAACCAGATCAAGGGTCATAGTCTAACACACAGCCTGTGTTCGCTCATTTCTCTCCAAGCCTAACTTCCTTCATCTGTGGAGTGAAGTCACAGTATCTACCTGCTGGAGTTGCTACACAATGGATGCAGGTTCTTAGCACGATGCTAGGCATGTGTAAGTAGCTGGTTAACAACAGTGCTTACTGTTATGATCGTTGTGTCTACACACTCTGTGTTAGTGTTCTCCAGAGAAGGAGAACCAATAAGAGATCTTGGTTCTTCAATAGGAGATATATCAATCTATCTATATCTACCAATCTCTCTAGTTATTGAGAGACAGACAAATCTATTTAGAGAGAGAAAGTGCACATGGGGGAGAGAGGTGTTGGGTGGATGGATGGATGGATGGATAGATAGATAGATAGATAGATAGATAGATAGATAGATAGATAGATAGATAATAGATAAAGGAGTTGTTATAAGGAATTGGCTCACGCAATTATGGAGGCTGAGAAGTCCCAAGATCTGCGAGCTGGACACCCAGGAAAGCTGATGGTGTAAGTTATAGTCCAAGTCTGACTCTGAGTCTGAAGTCAAAACATCAGTGTCCCAACTCAAAGATGGAAAGACAGGCACAGAGAGTGAATACTCCATTACTTGGCTTTTTTTTTTTTTAAGAATTTTTTTTTTTTTTAATTCCAGTATAGTTAACAGTGTTATATTAGTTTCAGGTGTACAATATAGTGATTCAGCAGTTCTATACATGACTCGGTGCTCATCAGGATAAGTGTACTCTTAATCCCCTTCATCTATTTCACACACACACCCCCCATAATCATCTGTAGAGTCTGTTCTTTGGTTTGTCTCTTTTTTCTTAATTTGTTTTGTTTCTTAAATTCTACATATGAGTGAAATCATATGGTATTTGTCTTCCTCTGACTGACTTATTCACTTAGCATTATCCTCCTTAGATCCATCCATGTTGTTGGAAATGGCAAGATCTCATTCTTTTTCACGACTGAGCTTTACTCAGCCTTTTGTTCTCCTCAGGCCTTGAACTGATTGGATGGGGACCACCCACATATTAGGAAGAGCAATCTACTGTACTCAGTCCGCTGATTCATATGTTAATCTCATCCTGAAACACCCTCAACAGAACACACCCAAAATAATGTTTAACCAGATATCAGGGCACCCTGTGGCCCCATGGGGTTGACACCTACAGCATCCCTAGAGTTTCCAGGTTACTAGGGTTTATGAGAAGTTACAAGCTAGTTTGTATGCATCATCTGTTTTCTCACCCATAACCCAAGTCCTCTGCCAGCCTGATACTCATTTTGCCCAAGATTCGGACCTCGATTTTCATGCGGCTGGGGGGGGTAGAGTTAATTTCTTAATCATCCTCTCAGGGGGCAAAGACTCCCCAAACTATCAGGGGTGGGGGAGAAGGCAGTAGCAGAAAGAAAACCAGTGCAACTGAGAAGGTATATGAGCTTTCCCACCAAAGGGCTGGTGGCAGAGCTGAGCTTTCTTAAAACCTAAATCCCCCTTTGGCCTTTTCCCCCCTAACTTCTCCCCTACATGCTTACTAATTAATTGAGCATACCTGTTTAAATCATCCAATCTTGATTCTTCTAATGGTATGCCTGCAAGGGTTCTAAAAGTTAGAAATGATTTAGTATTAGAGGTTTTGATTACACTGAATATAAAATTAAATAAAATGAGCAAATGATGAATAGAAGGAGTGAGGTTTGAACTCAGCCTTACATCCTGTGCACACAGGAGGCACACTTAAGTTGGTTTTTATCTTGGCCTATTTTGGGAGTGATATATTTGGCTCACAACCAGGAAGAGAAGATAAACAAGGACCTGTATCCTCTAAACCAACCTCAGCACTATTGACATTTTGGGCTGGATAATTCTTTAATGGGGATGGGCAGGCGGGGGGAGGTCTGTCCTAAGGCAATTCTAGGATGTTTAGGAGGGTCTCTGGCCTCTACCCACCAGATGCAGTAGTTATCCCCCTAGTTGTGACAACCACAAGTGTCTCTTGACAGTGCAGATGTCCCTTTGGAGGGTAGGATGGGTTGCACCCAGTTGAGAATTACTGCTCTAAACCTAGGAAAGATTTCAGACTGTTAAATAGGAATGCACTAGCTTTCTCTAGGTCAAACCTCTATGGCACTTCATGTATAGGATTCATGTTTGATGAGCATTCTTTTACACAAACACAGCTACTTTTCTTTCTCTCCTGCATTCCTGTTGGGAGTTAAGGAATTTGCTTTCTTACTGAGTCAGGAAAGCATTGTGGTGAGAACAGATCTGGGTTCTAGTCTCAGCCCTATGCCTTCCTAGCATTATGACTGTGAGGAGTTAATGAACCTGCCCTCATTTTTTCCAGGTGTGTTAAGAAGATCTTATAATTCAGGCCTCAAAGGTGGTGGTAAAGATCCAATGAGTGACTGCCTGTAGAACTTTAGTCGGCCCATTGTAGCTGTGCTCAACAAATGTTAGTTCTGCTAATTATTGGCCATTATCTAGGGGCGAATGTGGATCTCCCTCCTTTGGAATGTGCCTCTCACACCTAACACACATCAAAATGCAATTCAGGTCCACCCCAAAGTCCTCTCACCTGAGTCACATAAAAGATACTTTCAGGTAGAGGATATGACCCTTTTATTTATTTATTTGTTTGCCTATTTTATGGCTCCTCCTCTTGAGTGGAAGACACTAGACAACCCTTTTAAGAAATGGTCTTAACTTCTTTCCTTCAGCCCTTGAGAGGTAAGGCTTGCCTGTACGCAGTATCTTTTCTTCCTCCCGAAAGAAACCAATCCCATCAGCCTCCTGCTGCTGGAGTAGGGAAAGGTGGGGCTGGATACACTCAGTCCCAGATCTGTTCTTGAATCCTCTGCCAAGCTGGCCATTGCCTCTCAGCCCCCTTCCTGCCTTTGAAGTGAAATCTCCTTATCATAGAACTGTCTGTCAATGTCTGCACTAATTTAGGGGAGAGTGGAAGGCAGGGTGTGTTGACTGTGGTATTGGCAGGCGAGAAGAGTGTTATCCTTCTGGAGGGGACAAGGGTTTGACCCCTGGGCATGGTGTTTCTTTTTCCTGGCCCCCAGCTGTGACATTGGAACATTGCCCTATTTGTATTTCTTGTTTCTCTAAGGAATTTTGGGAATGTGTGGTAATAATAATAATAAATAGTAGCCATCACTCAGCAGATATTTACTATTTGCCAAAACACCACACAAAATGTTTTTTCTATGAGCCCATTTTATCATTTCCAGCAACCCAGTAAGGTGAGGATTCTGATCATTTTAAAGGTGAAGAGATTGAGGGTTGGACAAATCCATGTTTTCAACGTCAATATGGCTGGTAAATGGTGAGCCTGGGATATCAACCCAGATCTGCCTGATTCCAGAGCCCATGCTCTTAATCACTGGACTCAAATGTTTCTCTACTCATCCCAGGCTCTGGAGCCACTGGACTTAGGAGGTGATTAGTTCCCAAAATGCCTGAATAGTAATGTTGACCCATCAAACAGAGATCTGAGAAAGAGCCCTTTACTATGTGTTAGCTGCAAATCCATACATAGCCAGCACTGGCATGCACACATGTCTTTAGTCCTCAGATGGCAAGAAAGGAATTGAAGCAATCCCCCTGTCCATTATGCAGACCTGAGCTACAGGATTAAATCTTCTATAAAATTAGACATTGAAATAAGCCAAAAAGAACAAAAAGAAAAGAAAAAAATAACTCTTCTTCTCCAACATCGTTCCTTTCTTCATTAATTTCACTATTCATTTAGCACTTTCTATACATCTGCCACTTTGCACTAGGAAGACACACGCTCCAAAGACATGGCATCAAAAAATTTAGGAGAAAGGGATACATTAAAATAGTGTTCCTGGTGGGTTTGGTGGTAAAGGTTTCAGATGCCATGCTGGCTGATGGGGTGGGGGGGGGGGTTGTTGTCAGCTACACCTAGGGGAAAGAAGGCTTCATGAAGAATGCAACACGTAAGGTGGTCCAGAAAATGGAGGGGTAGGTGTTCACTAGCGTTAGAGGGTGTGCAAAGAAGGTGTCCTAGGCAGGAAGAAATGTTGAGCAAAGGCTGTGAACAAGTCAGTGTATATAAGGAGCTGGAAGGAATCCGGGATGGAACCCAAAAAGTGCACCCATTTCTCCCTTTAAAGAGCCAGAGCCATCAAATTCGACCTGCCACTTTGCGTGTTGACCTCAGGTAGCTTTTCTATACCTGAAGACGTAATTCCAGTTGCAGGTAACAGAACTCTTGAGCAAAGAGAGGACAGCAGAGCTCATCTTTGTACCTCTGTGTTAGGAAGACAGTGGTTCAAGCCTTACCCTAGGCAAACACCTTGCACATACAACGTGGGTAAGCAGAGGGCTCTTGCTCCCACCTAAAGCCCAGCTCAGTGTGGTGACACATTCAGATGAAAGACAACTAACCATAACAGTATCAAAGAGCAATGAATTCTTTACTGATTCCATGGAAAGATGGTCAAGGGGGCATTGTGCCATAGCACGCTCTTCTCGTTGGCCAGCCCTTTTCCGAAGGCCAGACTCGTGCTGCACCTCGTCACTCTGAGTCCCCTGTGTCACTCCTGAAACCCCCACTTTGTCTCTCTGTGGCCTCTACTACTGTGTGTATTGATGTAGGAGTAGCCCTCTGTTCTTCCTATCATCTCTGTCTTTGTCATATAAATAATTAAGTCTTCAATTTTCTTCCATGCCCAGCAGGGCCCTTTATTGTGCTGTACGGGCTTATGGATAAACACAGAATCCTACTTAGGAGAGAGGAGAATGGGAAAAGCTCTGAATATTTCTACCTTACATATGTGTCCCTGTCACCCCTTCATGTCACTAGAATGGGAAATACCTAAGTCTGAGTCAGATTTGATCCTTACAAGCTGTGTAACCTTGGGTGAGTAATACCTCTGGGCCTTAATTTCCTATTCTATAAAATGGGACTATGCCTACCTATCCTAAGAAGTGTACAGGGGAACCACAGGTGAAAGAACTCTGAAATACAGTGGGCTCCTCTTATGTTCATGTACGGTTATTATAGCCTGAAACTAGACACATCCACTTTCCGTCAACTGTTAGAGGTTCATGTGGAAAACATGGTTATTTGGAAAAGTAACAACTATGATAAGCCTAGTTATCAACTCCTGATTCAGGATCCAATGTATAGAGATCCAATATAATGAATTAGAGTTCACTATTATCATTATTCACTTTTATTTTATGGTTATTCTTAAAAATACTTTTCTAAGGTCACATATTTTACCAGAGCTGATTTTTTTTTATTAGTTTCAGAGGTAGTTTAGTGATTCATCAGTTGCATATAATACCCAGTGCTCATTACATCATATGCCCTCCTTAATGTCCATCACCAAGTTACCCCATCCCTCAACCTGCCCCCCTCCAGCCACCCTCAGTTTGTTTCCTAGAGTTAAGAGTCTCTTATGGTTTGTCTCCCTCTCTGATTTTGTCTTATTTTATTTTTCCATCCCTTCCCCTATGTTCATCTGTTTTGTGTCTTAAATTCCACATAGGAGTGAAATCATATATTTCTCTTTCTCTGACTTATTTTGCCCAACATAATACCCTCTATTTCCATCCACATCTTTGCAAATGGCAAGATTTCATTCTTTTTGATGGCTGAGTAATATTCCATTGTGTATATATACCACATCTTCTTTAACCATTCATTTGTCAATGGACATCTTGGGCTCTTTCCATAGTTTAGCTGCTGTGGACATTGCTGCTATAAACACTGGGGTGCGGGTACCCCTTTGAATCACTATATTTGTATCCTTTGGATAAATGCCTAGTAGTGAAATTGCTGGGTCATAGGGTAGCTCTATTTTTAAGGAACCTCCATACTGTTTTCCAAGGTGGCTGTACCAGTTTGCATTCCCACCAACAGTGTAAGAGCGTTCACCTTTCTCCACATCCTCACCAACATCTGTTGTTTCCTGAGTTGTTAATTTTAGCCATTCTGCCAGTATGAGGTGGTATCTCATTGTGGTTTTTGATTTGTATTTCCCTGATGCCAAGTGATGTTGAGAATTTTTTCATGTGTCTATTGGCCATTTGTATGTCTTCTTTGGAGAAACGTCTGTTCATGTCTTCTGCCCATTTCTTGACTCGATTATTTGTTTTTTGGGTGTTGAGTTTGATAAGTTGTTTATGAATTTTGGATACTAGCCCTTTATCTGATAAGACATTTGCAAATATCTTCTCCCATTCTGTCAGTTGTCTTTTAGTTTTATCGACTGTTTTTTTGCTGTGCAAAAGCTTTTTATCTTGATGACGTCCCAATAGTTCGTTTTTGCTTTTGTTTCCCTTGCTTTTGAAGACATGTCTAGGAAGAAGTTGCTGCAGCCGAGGTCAAAGAGGTTGCTACCTGTGTTCTCCTCTACTGTTTTGATGGTTTCTTGTCTCAAATTTAGGTCTTTCATTCATTTTGAGCTTATTTTTGTGTATGGTATAAGAAATTGGTCCAGTTTCATTCTTCTGCATGTCACTATCCAATTTTCCCAACACCATTTGTTGAAAAGACTTTTTCCATTGGATATTCTTTTTTTTTTTTGCTATTTCTATTTTTTTATTTTTTTGAATTATATTTTTTATTTTTTTATTATTATTGTTATGTTAATCACCATACATTACATCATTAGTTTTTGATGTAGTGTTCCATGATTCATTGTTTGCATATAACACCCAGTGCTCCGTGCAGAACGTGCCCTCTTTAATACCCATCACCAGGCTAACCCATCCTCCACCCCCCCTCCCCTCTAGAGCCCTCAGTTTGTTTTTCAGAGTCCATTGTCTCTCATGGTTCATCAGAGGGGGAGATGAACCATTGGATATTCTTTCCTGCTTTGTCGAAGATTAGTTGACCATAGAGTTGAGGGTCCATTTCTGGGTTCTCTATTCCAGGGCTGATTTTAGCAAAAGTCCCAAAAGGATGCTATACTGTGTCTGGTTCCCAGAAATCCATGTGGATCTTCTGGGCTGCACTGTTCCCTTGCAGGTTGACCTGGATAGAACATTTATATTCATGTTAGTTTCTATTCCCCCTTCAATATTACTGGAGTGTTATCTCTTAATGGGACTGCAAAATAGTTATTTTTGAAGTAGTATTAGTATGGATGCTTTGGTTAGTCAGTGCTCATTGGTCACATCTGCATTCTTGTGAACCTAATTTTTGTGGCTTTGCAAAATATTTAAGACAACAATAATAAAAATCCTGCCATATCATTTCACTTAGAGTTCTTTTCTATGCATATGTGTAAGTTTTACATTGTGGTATATCATAACTGTTTACCACATAGCTACATAATCTTCATAATTATTACTTCAATAGCCACATTGGCATCCATCTTGTTAATGCGCCATCATTTACTTAACCTACATTTTCAACAGTGGGAGACTCTTTTTCCAGTTTTCCCACTATTACAAATAACCTCTGGGTTATATATTTGTGCATATAGTTTCTCTCGGTTTTTTTTAAGATTATTTCCTTAGGATACACTCCTTGAATGGAAACAGTGAGTCAAAGAATGTGAATTTTTTTTTTAAGATTTTATTTATTTATTTGAGAGAGAGAATGAGAGATAGAGAGCATGAGAGGGAAGAGGGTCAGAGGGAGAAGCAGACTCCCTGCTCAGCAGGGAGCCCGATGTGGGACTCGATCCTGAGACTCCAGGATCATGACCTGAGCCGAAGGCAGTCGCTTAACCAACTGAGCCACCCAGGCACCCAAAGAATGTAAATTTTTAATAGTTTTTAAATAAATTGACATTATTTTTCCAGTTTACAATGCCATCAGCAATATATTAGTATTCTACTTTCATTACAACCTTATCAGTGGTAGTAGTATTTTATATTTAGTATGCTTAAATAGTACCTTACTTTTGTTTTTGCATTTTCTCCAAAATCGTAAGTTTTAATCAACCATTCACTTATAAATTTTGCATTCTCTCATATTTTGAAAAGCCTAGGTAGTTTTTTTTCTTTTTTTAACATCAAGAACTCTTAGCTATCTTAGTCTCCCATTGCCAGATAGTTTTGTGTATTAAATAAAGCTAATGTTGATATTTTTCTAAAACATTCAGTGGCACTCCCATATTAAGTAATAAATGAGGACCTGTATATAAGGGACTGTAGGGAGGACTCAGATAAAATAATAGGAAAATTATAAAATAAAGAGTTACAAAACCCAGGAAGACATATCTGTACCAGCATTCCCAAAGTCAAAAGCGAGGTTGCAATGCAGGTAGTTCAATCTCTGGTCAGACTTTGAAGACTTTCTCTGTCCCTGACCTGCTCCTCACTCAGCCAGTCTCACTTTTCAACTAGAAAACTCAGGAGCTCCAGCCATACTGCTTCCAACATTTCCTTCTAAGTTTTATCCCAGGAAAGCTGCCTGATAAATAAAACCACCACTGTCTCTCTCTCTCTCTCTCTCACACACACACACACACACACACACACGCCTTCATACCAGATCAGGTAAATACATGAAACTCCATAATGTAGGAAATGGTTTCCTGAATCACAGACCAGTGAGGGATGAATGCCCGTTCCAGAGATCTGATTTTGCCCTGCCTTCCAGGCAACTTCGCCAGTCCCTGCGATGGATGTCTTCCATGCTCTGCCAAATGGTGGAAGGACATTCCAAGAATACAAACCACCATAAACCTGTCCTGGGGTTGAGTAACTTTATCCCTGTTGGGGATTTCTCTTTGACCTGAGGATGTCAGAGTTCGTTTGAGTAGGATAATGGCTACATACCAGTATCTGGGAACATAAAGAAATGACTCACTGCGTTTTTCCGTTTTCCTCTTACAGCCTCAATCGAGGGTTCTCCATAAACATGGTTAGCCTTCCAAGCTGCTGTCCTGCCAGTTGATATGAACGTGGCCTGTTGCTCACAGAAAGACTAACTCATGGCACTGCCAGAAGATCTCCGTGGAGCATTGACAGAGTAACCAGATTAACTGAAAAAACACCCATTCAATCAAGATCATGGGATTTGGAAAATCTTAGTTTGCTGTGGATTTTTAAAATGAGGTGCATAATATACAGTGCCGACTTGTTCCAAGTGGTCATTGGCAGACCATTAGCTGGAAAATTGCTTCCAGTTTTCATCACTGTGCGTAACTGACGCTCCCTTAGGGGAGCTGTCTGTGCCCTTCACTAGAAGTCCTATTTTAGCATGGCAACTACTGGATTATTTTATTATGTGTGCAGATGGCATGATGTATTAGAAAAAAAATCACAGCAGTTCTGCAATCTCAGTGGAAGCGTTCATGATATTCTGCTCTGGTAGGAATGTAAACATGTCTTGATTATGTTAGTTATGATGTCTAAAGGTATTCTGTCCAACTCTTAAGCACTTTACATGAGAACACGACACCAAAACCAATCAGTACATTCAGTACACGTGGGAAAACAAGTATTCTCTCTCTTTTTTTTTTTTTTTAATAAATCTTGTCCTCTTTCTGGCTCAGACTGTCCAAGACAAACTCCACTCTTGGTATATCCCCAGTCATCTGTGGTAGATTGGTGTAAACCTGGCCACAATACTGTTAGACTTAACCTGTTGATACTTCATGCAACCAGCTGGATTTCTTGCAGTGCCAAAGGGGAGTAGAAGTGGGCTGGTGGTTGAAATATCTTAGCTCTTGGTTTCTGGTACTGGGGCACAGTTTAGCACATCCACATGCAGACAAACATAGGCAGCTTCTAGGTGGCCAGTGTACATAGTCACTCCTTCTATAGAAGAGTGTTTTCAAAGAACAAAAGGGGGTGGGTTTTCAATCAAAGACCATGGTGGGTTGAGGGTAAGGGCAGCAGAGTGCAGGTTTCCCATGTGGTCTGACTTTACAACTTTAGAAAACTTTCTAGGTCAAGTTTAAATCACAGATCTCTGAAGAGGGGAAACAGCAAGCGTCCCCCCACGAGCCTGAAGAAGGAAAAGGGCCCAATCCACACTAGGTTCCTACCTCAGTAGAGAACCTACTAGTCCCCTTTAATCCTTTCTGGGATTATATCCACAATAAATTATTTGTTTTTTACTATGTCTTACAGCAAAGCACAGTCCTGAGAAACCAGTCAACCCAGTTATTGCTTGTCTTTGGGCATTAGAGGGATATCCATATTGACTGACCCTACGTAATGCTTTAGCTTCCCCCCCACACACACTGGAAATATAAACTTGGCTGAATCAAAAATTCAGCAAATATGGCCTGGGTACCCACACTCCCAGTCTGGGCCCGACAGGTATCAGGCTTTTCTTTAAATATGCATACCAACCCTGTGACCCTGCCAGCACAAGGAAGTTTGGCATTTTAGGGGGGGTCTCCATACATGCAGTCATAGTCTGCTCTCCCCTGGGGGGGGGATCTCAAGAAATGCACAGCACATTGGAAGATGCCCCCACCTGAGATTTGGAAAGCTGATAGGGGAAGGGAAAGAAATGTGATGCAGGTGAGTCACCTCGTAGGATGACTCACCACAAACCTGTCAGGCTGTGTTGCCAAAGAAGGGGGGCTTCCAAGAGGGAACTGGGAGGAGTTTCAGTCACCACCAAGATCTGGCCTTTCGACAGGTCAGCACCAGGACCATCAGGCTCTCACAGACCATAAGTTTTTACAAATCCAGAATTAGGCGGCCAAACCCTGGCTGCCAGTGCCCCTAAAGATAACATTCCCATCTCTCCTGCCCACCTCCTGAGTTTCAGTTCCGACAGCAAGGCTTCCTTCTTCTTTGATCCTTTCTTTTATTTAGCAAGGCTTTGTTGAGCACCTACTATCTGCCAAGCATTGTGTTGGGGTAACAACAGAGTATGAGGCCGATTCACCATGCCCTTCTGAAACCATATCTCCTCCCCCACAAACGCTGCCCCCATCCCAGCTTTTCCACAATGAAAACAGAATTCAGACACCTGAATTCACCCTCGGCCAGAGTAACTTCACAAAATGCACACGGCGGCAGGCAGTTCCCTTAGCCGAGGAAGGAGACAGTGGAGGAAGAGGTAGTAGCATCAGGCCACATGTTTGCATCCTTGTGTACGGCCAACCCTTCCCGGGCCCAGACTTAGCTGGTAAGAGCTTCCCAAAACAGCTTTCAGTTGCGTTCCTGGATATTCACTCTGGTCATCTGTATTCCCTTCCTGGGGAATGACCACTGGTCATTCTGCTGGATTCTCTGAAGCTCCAGTTCTCAACGGAGTCCTGGGGACCCAGAATAGGGCCTCCGGAGTCCGTAAGAACTCCTGTCAGGAGCTGAGATACTGGGAATTAACTGGCTTATGAATTCAGGGTCATTCTAAGACTATGGCTAACCACCTTGGGAGACTGGACCCACCTTATGGTATGGATGGTCATTAAATGATGGAGGTTCATCCTTCCTTCCTTTGGCTTTCACAAAATATGTTCTGAACAATTAAATAAGTAGAGTTTCCTAGTCTTTTTTTTTTTTTTTTTTTAGTCAGAAGTGTACTGACAGATTATTAAAAGGTGATGGGCAGGAGTGGAGATGGGAAAAGGCAAATTTGAAGACCCATGAAAGAACCCAGTTGAAGATGGCATCTCTATAAATGCCTTAATTCCTGGCACACCAGGTATTTGTGTATGAGCTTCAACGTGTTTTCCAAACTGTCGACCTCATTTTGAAATCATTTGGGGGGATGGTTTTGGAAACATGGCAGCATAAAAATCTGAGCAGTCACTTGGTAAACGAGCAAAATGGAGAAATGACTTCCTTCACAGCCTTTGGGTTCTTTGTTCCGTGTTGATCCACAATTTCCCCATCTTACTTCCTGCCGTGCTGCACCCTCTTCCCAAGATGTGTGGAGGAAATTTTACCTCCCAGAAGTTCAGGAATGGCTGTGGGGAGTTTTGTTTAAGGAGGCAGCGGGAGACCAGGAGGTAAGGGATAAATATTTTGATGTCTAAGGGCTATAAACAGTTGATGCTTACCTTTTCCTTTTATTTAAACCTCTGCTACACCTTTTATTGAAAGGCTGACACCCACACTTGTGCAGGAAAGACACTCTTGGGAATGAACAGAAATCAATAATTATCAGACTCTGGGGTGCCAAGGGGATTAGCTTGTTCCAGCTTCAGAACTGAATTTAAAATGCAGAGCATCGGTGGTTCTGCTAGGGTGAAAAGCAAATCACTTCAGTAGTTTAAGACATACCTAGGGGATAGAAATCCTATAAACTTTCTCATGGGTAATGGCATCCGTTCAGACCCCTGCTCAGGCTCTATGAGCTGTGTAACTGCACATTTGACTTCTACCTCCACAATAGGGGAAGCAACCCCGAGTTCTCTCCAAAGTCACTTCTAGTTGCTCAGACAGAGGTTAACAGTCCTTAATCTGAGGGAGTTCTGCCATTTTTTAACACTCAAGGGGAAAAGGAATATCAACCGTACTGAAGAATATAAACTAAGGATAGAATCCTCTAATGGATTTACCCTGGTGTTACTTGCGAAGGTTTTCTTTGTCTGCAAATGTCACCTGATTGATTTTGGAGAGGAACAATAAAAGTCTCTCGGAAGAGAAGTTTTCAAGACCCCCTTAGCACTTCAGCTTTACCCAAACCTCCTCTTCCCTGTGCCATTAGCTGCTTCATTCTTTGTGATGTTTTCCCCTACATTCTTTAGAGTAATTTTGTTACTTGACAACTAGACTTAAAGATTGCCGTAGAATCTTTTTAAAATCTGATCTTTGAAAGTGACATAAATTATTTTATGCCTTAAAAGCTGTTTTTATTCACCTCTCCCACAACCCCCTCCACCCCACTCTTTTGCTTTTTTTTTTCTTTTAATCTCTTAACACAATTCCTTGGGTAGATTTTGAGTATTCTATAAAGAACTCAAACAGAAAAACTTAGCCATCCCCTTTTCCCCCAGCACTGACTCATAATTCCTTCTTCTGCTTGATCTTGGTTAAGGCTTGCTGCCCCAACAGCAGTGAGCTGTGGATTCCCATCTCTAGTGAGTGACCGGTCAAAACTGCTCATCCAAACAGAACCCCTGAGATTACGAGGGAGGACAGCCCGCGGCGAGATGCTTCTGCTCAGGGCACAGCTGGGGACTTGATTTCAAAGACAAAGGAGGTGATTTCTGCTCCTTTGTTTCTTTAGATCTGCATCTCATCCTGTAGCCAGAGAACTCTCTTATGAATTCTGCTTTATCAAATTGCATGATTCCTGGTGCCATTGCACAGCTTCAGGTCAGACAGAACCCCGTTCTTATTATTTTGCTCTGGTACTCTTGTGGGGAGACACTGACATTCTTCTGACGGTGAATCAGCGGTGGGAAGCGTGAGGAAAAGTTGGCCCTGTGCACACGGAGGTTATGCCACGCCTTAATAAAAAGAACAAAATAGATCCTTCCCTGGACATTCTCATGTGGGAAGGTGGCCAGAGGGATGGTATCAATGCTGGTTTTCTCCTGGCCATCATCTTGGTCCTGCCGGGAAAATTCGGGGTTGGGGTGTGGAGCACCATTTCTAAGATCTAAAAATTTTAAGATTAAATTCACCTATAAGATAAATGTAAAGGGGAAAGTGCCAGTGAAGATGGGACCAGTTTTAGACCTCCAGCCCAAGAGCACAAAGACTGACAAATGACTTCCCCAGCCCAGCAGAAAATGGGTGTAAAAAGCTTCTTAAGACTGGAGTTTTGAGTACCACGTGGGGCAATTTTACAATCTTGAAGAGCCCCAAGCATACTTACTTCAGAGCCTCCCTTCTCCAATTACATCAAGCACAAAAAGGCACCAACAACATACACCTAATAAAATTTCAAAGTAACCCTATGACTTACACCGAATTGCAGTTGACTGGTTGACATAATGTTAAGTGTTGTAGATACATTCTTTGTGATTATACAATATTCTTTGCATATTTCGGAGCCAGTGGTTCAGGGGTTTCATTTCTTTAATGGCTTGTTTTGTTGCCATTGTTGTCCCAAACCTCCAACATTTCCAGGAGCCTTAGATAGGCTCTTAAACCCAGGCCTTTTTGCCTCCAGTGCAGAGTGATAGAAACAGCCCTACTGATGTGAATGACGCGGAGACTGTTACATTAATCCAGTTGGAGATGCTAACACCCAAAACAATGAAGACACTGAAGACTCTGTTGGTTGCTTTCTGCATTGCTTAGAACCTTTTAAATGTCAGTTGTTTGGATCAAAGGATATAAACCGGCTGTACTCCATGTGGCTTTGCCCTGTTAGCACACACAGTGATCAAGTGTGGAATTCTAAGCTGGGTTGATATGCAAGAGCTCACAGATCTGTTTTGTGTGGTTGTATTTAAATCCCACCCTCCCCAAATTCTATAAAAACGTATTCAGGAGCTTTACTCTGTAAAAAAAAAAAAAAAAAAAAAAAAAAGAATTCTAAAACAAGAGATTCTTATTAGGTCATTATTTCTCCTGTGGTCCGGGAACGGATTTTGTGACATAACTCTGAAGAAATACTTGCTCGCCATTAAATGCAAGTGTCTGGTGGTTGCTGTGTTCTACAGATTGATGGTGGCCCTCTCCCATTCCACAGAGGAAGCTGGCCTGGCCTCCCCATAAAATAGCACAATGACCATGAAGACACCTTTTGAAGCTCTGGGTAGTCTCCCTATTCATGCATAATTTCAAGAATATGATTTGGACTGAGCCCTGCCATGGTCTTTGATTATGCAACCCCTGAATCAATTTGTATTCTTTATATATATGTGTGTGTGTGTGTGTGTGTGTGTGTGTGTGTGTGTGTGTGTGTACACACACACACACACATGTATTTCCAGTATTTTTTATTGACCACCATCAACTGCATTTAGTGCATTTGCATTGGCAGCTGCCCGCTGACTCAGTGGCAGCTGTGAACAGTTCCCATACCTATTTCCCATACAGGAGAGGACCGAGAATGTTTTCCCACACACCAGCTGCAGAAGTTTGGAAGTGTGTGACCAAGTTCTTTTTCACATCAACAGGCCTCTGTTTATAGGAGGTAAACTTAAAGAGAATTGGGTCAGGTTGAGAGGTGGGGAGGGGCTGGGGGAGGGCGCATAGTGGGGTTTGAACACTGGAACCTTTGTCTTTTCCATTGTAATGCAACTCTCAACTCCAATTACCAGAAAGAGAAGCATTACCCTCTTCAGTGAGTGTTGGCCACCCCCCACCCCGCTACCCGGGAGTCGTTGGGCTTCCACATGCTTAAACTCACATGTAGGCAATTCGAAGGCTCTCTGGGGCTCAGAATGGTTTATGCACCACTACCTTTCCTCAGCCAATAGAAAAATGCTATCCCTACAAGGCCATGCTTGAGGAGACCGTGGCTTGGCTAGTGAAGTTCACATTGCATTGAGCTGAATAATGTTAGGCTCTGGACTTTGCACTGAAAGTCTCAGTCATGATTGGCGCCGAAGCAACTAGTCTGCTGAAAAGCCAAGCCAGCACAAATATTTTGAAACTAATTCCACTAAAACTTTTGTGCCATTAAACCATGCTACTGTAGTTCCAATTAATCCAACTCTTTAATATCATTAGCCACTAAATTAAAGAGCTGTACCCAAAACTTTAGAAAAGATCAATATGGTAACAAAATTACATATTAGCAGTAAAATGTACCTGAGAAAAGAAAATATTGATCTACTGTGGTTTATACTTGAGTTATTCTTAGGCCTTTGTGGATCTGGCACTGCTCTGAGAAAGGGGAAGAAGAGATTTTGAATTCAAGAATACTTGGATTCAATAGAAACTGCCCATCTCTCCAGGCTTCTGCTCATCTGTCCCACCTCAGCAGATGGGGTGGTTTGCAGGCTAAAATGAGCTAAGGGAAGGTGTCCTGTACCATTAATATAAAGCAGTGACCTGGGCTTTAATTGTGAGTCCTTTCTCTTTATGATTTCCCCTCATAGCTGGTATTCCTGAGGGTCCATCCTGAGATTAGAACAGAAAGAATGATAAGAAAGTAAGAATCAACATCTTGCATACACACACAAGCTTTTTCTAATACAGGGTAACTGGTCTGCAGAGCCCGTGGCCTAGGCACCCGTGTATCTCCACTTCTCTGCCTCTAAAAGGCTTACCATTGAGCTAGCCAAGGGAGAGAGCCTCAGGTTTGGCTTAGTGCAGGGGAAAATCACCAATCCCCGGGTTGGGGAAGACGAGTGAAAGTGTGAAGCTGACAAACTGAGGGTCACGGGAAGCAGAGAGCCACATGGAACTTTGTTGACTAGCTACAGTATATTAGTATTTGTCCTAGGCAAGAAAGAAGAAGAAAAAAATCACCCCATGGGAACTGAATGGAAGACCGGTGTTCTCAGTAGGGGGTGGGGGGGGGGGGAAGCTCATGAAAAAACTGGTTCACAGTCTTACAAACACTAACAAACGTGGCTATAAAAGCACATTTCATAATACAAAAGCCTACATAGAGGGTAGAAATTTTTATAGCTTCCTTAAGTGAGTAGTTAAACCAGCAGTCTAAATTCTCTTAGTCCCCAAAGAGTGGTTAATTAAATAAGTATTTTCCTTATCCATTGCCCACATCTGTGGGGGTTTTTTTTCCCCCCTCTATGCACCCTAGAGAAACTCCCAGGACTAGGCTTAGGAGGACTCAAGCAAGTTACGTGGTAAAATCAGAGTGCCTTTTCTGTTGGATGCTCACTTTGGTTCCCTGGGTTCCCAGGGCATACAATGTTTAGAAACTTTTCTCTAAACGTAAGAATTACTGTGCACCACAATCTTGAACCAACAATTTCCACATCTTAAGCAGCTATCAACTTGCCAATTCCCTCTGGGTCTCCTTTATATTTTCTTATAATGTTTCTTTCTGTTTGGGGTTGTCGTCAAAAAGAGTTGGGGGGCATGATTCTTTTTAAATTGATAGAAATGAAACTGTACAGATTTTTGCCCCCTTGTATCCGTGAGCATGATCTCTACTGGGCTTGAAAATCTGCTTTATCATTTTGTATATTGGACTATTTTGTATTCAGCATTACTTGATTCCTTATGTGCATGGCAATGTATTAAAATGTGGGATTTCTATTACCGTGTAAAAGCATTTTGATTCTGATTTTCAACATATATCCTTAGAAAAAAATTACATTAAACTTTTTATTTCTGTTTTCTTCAGCTCATCAGCTTTGCAGAAGGAAAAGAAAAGTTAAGAGCGTTTCACTTTCTCTGTGTTAGCTAATGATGCAATTCATGGTGGAAAATTGTCCTCAATTATGCTGTGTTTCCTGGAGAAATAATATATGTGAAATGAATTGGTGGCCTCCCTCCAGCTCCCAGCACACAGAATTCCCCCAGCAACAAATCGCCCCAGCATGATTGCTGTTACTGTTGAAGGCTTTAGTGTTGAGCACAGCCAGGCAGAAGACCCAATTCTCTTCGTCTCCAGATATGGTAACACCCTGGAAAAAGATGGAACAACAGATCTTGGCCCACCAATTTGCTCTCATCCCAGAGAGTCTTAAGTGCTTGTAATAGCATGATTGATGGCATTCCCCGGCGCCTCTGGTGCCCTCTGTCTCAGGGAATGACCAACTAGAAGGTATCTGTATTTTATCAGTAGAGATACTGACCTTCACAAACAGCTGCCCAAGAGGTCTGGGGTCCGAAACTAGTTCTCCAAAACAGATGTGGCACAGCTAGCTCTGCATTTCAGCACACATCTGGATATACTCCAGTCTTGACCACGTATTGAAAGGATGCCGAACATTTTTTTCTCGAATGAAAAAAAAAAATTCACTGAACAATACAATGTACCAAATAAAAACAATAGACCATTTTACCTGCTCTAAACTACCATTTTCACCCTTCCTTTTCTCAAGGAGACATCCTAATGAGTACTTATAGCCACTGTGACTTTACCGAGTATGATGAATTGCTTCAACTTGCACCACAGAAACACTTCTTTCCCAGAAAGGAAAAGGCACTCATAAGTTGCATGATAAAGAAAGGAAACACCCATTGCCTTTTTTATTACATGTTTACTGTGAATATAGTTTTGGGGGTTTTCATCTTCCCCCACCCCCACCAAAACAGTTTTCCAAAAGTAAAACCTGTGATAATCTTTTAGGTTGGCTTACTGACTCAATGTGTCAACGTTCTAAATCTGCCTACACACCTTCTAACTCTAAAAGCACCATCTTCTGCCACTCTTAATTCACACAGATTAAGAACATGGAAAATGGGGCAACATTTCACCATTTAACCTCTTGAGAAGATGGAGAACTAGAGCCCCCAAACCCAAAGTTCTCTTTTTCTTGACCTCTCTCGGATCATTTCTGACCATTCTCTCTCTTCTATTTGTCTCTCTTCCCACTGTCAACCTTTCTCTCTGCCTTTAACTTCCTGCCCTCTTTTCATGTGCTTGTCTTGATTCTTTCTTCCGCCTTACTTTCCTCTCCATCTTATTTCCTTCTCTTTCCCTTTCTCGAACCCATCTCCATCTCTCTCCTCCCACCCATTTTACCCTTCTTCTTTCTTTTTCTCCCTGTAAGTAGGGCATTCATCTTCTTCGTATTTGTATCCCCATCTCTTGGTACATAATAGTTGCTCCGCAAAGGTTAGGTTTCGGTGAATTAAACTTGGTGTCATGTTCTTCCCAGCTTATTTCCCTCCTTCCCACTGAGCCCAGCAAGCCATGCTAACACTCCAATAAGCAAATTAACTCAGAGTAATAAAGACTAAAGCCAGGTGTAGGCAGACTCCCCTCGATACCATTTTGCCAGTACCAAGAAAAGTTTCCCTGCCATCTCAGTGTTTGGGGAACTCATACTTGCCTGGGCAAACATGGTGGCCATATTTGGATCAAGTATAGTGATGTCATGAGAAGTTCAGTTGAAGCCAACAAAATTATTTACTGCCCTAAGATTCTTCAGAATCTTCTACAATCCCTCCATGAGACCTAGTCCATGTATACTGCAGTACTGGATATTTTGTTTCAGAGAAAGTTGTTCCTGGCTGAGGAGGCTTCTTATGGTAATTATGAAATCACAAGCATTATTAGCACTTTCCCTTCACATATATCTATTTTTATGGCATATAGGTATATATATGCTGAAAAATAGCTTTCCATTACCTTGCCTGATTTTGGACATATATTGAAAAAATGAACTAAAAATTAGCTTTAGGAAAGACAACCACATTCTCCTGTTTTTGTATGGCACTGCGGAGGTGTAAGGTGGGAGGGGATAAGGAAAACTGCATACACTTGTTTCACAAATGAACATGCCCCCATTCTCATGAGAAATGGAAAACATGCTGGGCTCCTATTTTTCTCTTGCATCTCTAACCTTTGGGAATAGAATCTGAATATTCTTAGCCCCCCCGCCCCCCACTGCTCAGTTTCTGCTGGGAATTCCAAGAGGGGAATACAAATATATCTGAAAGCATTTCCAGATTTTACTTGGTCCTTCACGAATCTTCCAAGGTGGAATGTGTGGGTGTTGGTATGGGTATGTGTTACACAGAACATACCTTAAAAGTCCTTCTCCCCATCTGCGAAGCCCTCATCATCCATCCAAAGGCAGCTGCCTCCCTTCCTTACACCAAACCTTTCTCTCTCTGCCACTCTCAACCCCCAGCCAAGAACTCTCCCAGCCACTGGACGCTTCTGGTTCTCACCCTCTTTCCTTCTATCTCCATACTTCTCTTCTAAGTCTCAGCCCTTTTCCATGTGATTTCCCCATTATTGCCTCTCCAGCTCTGCTTTTCTCTACCTGTTACCCTGATTCCACCTCACAAAAACTAGTAAGCATTGGATTTTTTTTTTTTAAGTGAGCAGGGGAGGGGAAAATAGGATAATACAATATTTTTTATTTATAATTTTCTTTATCAGTTTTTTAAAATAAGTCTTGCCCCAGAACTGTAGACTAGATCAAAAAACAAAGGATAACAGAAGGGTAATGCAGTTGCCATTGATGGCTCAAATTCTACCTCCAGAAAGTAAGTCTGATGGGGCTTGAAGTCTTTTTTGTTTTGTTTTGTTTATTCCTTTAATAAATGTAGCTGGATCTTGTGCTATTTGTCCTATGTGCCAGGAACTGTGCATGGTGCTGTGCTAAGTGTTGGTGACTCAGAGATAAATGATATTTTTTCCTGCCCTTAAAGACTGTACCTCCTAAAAGAAATAAGGAGCTCAACATATAATTTCTTCTTTAAGAATCCCTTATTAAAATGCAAGTATCTCTGGAAGGATAACTTAAACCCCACTCATTTTCAGATGCTGGGATTGGGGAGAGATGGAAAGTTCCACAGTCAAGTAAGCTCTGAAAATATGATTTATGTACTTTACCCCACTCCTAAAGACATATGATACACATTAGCATATTAAAGGCTCTGAGAAGTCTTGCAGGAAACAATCATATACATTTGTTCAGTGCAATATCTTCCAAATTCCTTCAAGCATCAACACTCTCCCTCAGAGAATACTAACAACACATAGAACAAGCACTTTTGGAAATGCTGATCTGTGCCAATCATTCGCTTAACAGCAATATGTTATTTCAACCAGGTGAGTGCGAAGGCCCTCAAAAAATAAATGGTGCAAGAGATGGGGTCCCAAGAGAGTGATGAAGGGGCCAGAAAGTGGGCTAAAGACGAACTTGCTAATGTGTATTAATAAAAATAATTATAGGGTGCATAGGTGGCTCAGGTTAATCATCCAACTGTTGATCTCAGCTCAGGTCTTGATCTCAGGGTTGTGAGTTCAAGCTCTGCATTGTGCTCTATGCTGAAGGTAGAGCCTACTTAAAAAAAAGTAATAATAATAATTATAGAACAACACTGTGTGCCTATCATAGTCTAGGATCATCATCCATGAATGGGAGAGGGGGAAAAAACAGCAGTGTGACTTGGACCAAGGCTCACATACATCTGGATTTTAATATTCTTTCTTGGAACAATAGGATTTTGGAACAGGTGGACTCCAACATCACTTCTAAGCTACAAAATTTTAAGCCCAACCATAACTTTGCCCTACCTTATTTCTAATTTTGCTTTTAAAGAGAAGTAAGCATACATTTAAAAATCTAGACACTCCAGTCCACTATACTTACTTCCCTTCTCAAGACTGAAAAATACTTTTTTTTGGGGGGGGGTGCTCCTGGCTGCTTCAGTTAGTGGAGCTTGTGACTCTTGATCTCAGGGTTGTGAGTTTGAGCCCCACGCTGGGTGTAGGGATTACTTAAAAATAAAATTAAAAAAAAAACTTTTTTAAAAAAAGACTTTTTATTGGGTGCCTGGGTGGCTCAGTCATTAATCGTCTGCCTTGGGCTCAGGTCATGATCCCAGGGTTCTGGGATCGAGCCCTGCATCAGGCTCCCTGCTCGGCGGGAAGCCTGCTTCTCCCTCTCCCACTCTCCCTCCTTGTGTTCCCTCTCTCGCTGTCTCTCTCTGTTAAAAAATAAATAAAATCTTAAAAAAAAAACCACTTTATTTTATATAGTTTTGTCTCACAAGCATTATGCAAGATTTTTAAAGGAAACAAGCTTGGAACACAATTTGAGCAACTGGGCAAGGACACAGGCCCACAGTTGGCCACTTCACCGGAATGAAAAGGTATTGATTTTGATTGGTTAAGCAAAAAATCTTTAAAAATTATTCCTAGACACAATGGACGGGGGGGGGGGGCGGAATTCATTCAAAGAACTTGAAAAAAGAGTAAATGGTATCAAATTTGACACCTTTGTTATTCTTCCTTTTATGACACCCTATTCAGAAATTAAATTAGGGAAGTTAGAGATTGAATTCAGAACCGTA
>NW_027397067.1:61757421-61829943 GCF_003265705.2 Callorhinus ursinus | reverse complement strand
TTGTGTTTCCTCTCTGGCTGTCTCTCTCTCTGTCAAACAAATAAAACCTTTAAAAAAAAAAAAAAAAGGATTCGGAAAGACTCCCACTAACTCTTAAGAGAGATTTCTGAAAGTTTCTGTGTACGAACGGGCGCGTGCACGTGCACACGGGCGCGCGCACGTGCATACGGGCGCGTGCGTATGTGTACACGTGCGCACGTGCACGTGTGCGTGTCCACGTAGTCCATGATGGAGCTAGGAAGCGGGAAGGAGGAAGAGATCAGGAGAGTTTCAAACGAAGGCCTGATTCTGCTTAGGTCAGATTGACTTCCTCTCTAATCCTGGTCAAGGCAGGTAAATTCCTGCCCTTTACATTTGCATTTTTCCTTTACATTTGTCTCTATTACATTCCAAAATCATTCACATAATCTTTTAAGTTTTTAAATATATTTTATTTTGGAAAAACAAAAATTGTTATACTGAGCGTCGGTCCTGATGAGTATGTGATAATTGCATCTGAATTACAGTTTCATTGACAATAACAAAAACAATAGCTGTATTGACTGAGTGCTCACTATAGCTCAGGCATTCTTTGTTTTACCTCATTTAATCCTTACTACGTTCTGTTAGGTGTTTTTATTCCCTTTTAACAGGGAAGAAATTAAAGTTTAAAGGGATTAAATTCTCAGACCTGACCCTGCAGCTAATGTAGCTATTTCTGACCGGGAAGCACAGAATCTCAACTGTTAGACATACCCACATTCACTGAGCATGTACTGTACACAAGGCACCATGCTAGACAATCCCTTGTGCCAGTGGTCCTTGACCTCTTCAAGATCACAAGTGTTTTCAAAAATCTGCTGAGAGCTATGGAGGCTAAAAATGTACCCAACACACAAATCTGTACATTCATTTTCAGTAGGTTCAGGATCTTCTGGACCCCATCCCATTGTAAGAACTGCCTTACTTGAAGAATGTTGTTCAGAAGGGGAGACACGTAAGTAAACAGGCATTAGATGCGTGGCCCTCATTTTGCATTTTCAAGCTTCTCAGTGCTTCCGAGGGTGTCCCAAAGACCAGCTAACTCCATCCTGGGTGTATGTAGTAAAGGTACTGCTATTGCCCAGTTTCTGTCCCAGTGTGTGAAGTTGAAAATGTAATGAACCCATCTGTTAACAAAAAGATTTTTCATTATTGCCCTTGGTAAAAAAAGGAAGCAAATAGACCCACTCTTTCCAATGCTGATCCCAACATCTGTCCTCCAAAATCAGTATTAATGTATTCTCTTCCAATTAGGACTTTAGATTTTCTGTGGATAACAAGAATATTAGCTATGCCTTTTTCGTGCTGTTTCTGTTAAACTTTTAAACACCTTTTCATTCCATGTGTTGTTCAATTCAGCTGAGGTTGGGGGGTAAGATGTCTGTTAGTAGAAAACCAAGTACACATCCTGTGTCCTCATATGGTATCATTTCAAGCTTGTCAGTTCTTTTTTTTATGTTTATATGAATGATTTTACTTATTCGTAACCCATTTACCTCCACAAAGTAGTTGAAGCAATTCACAAGAAAATATACCATAAAATAGAAAGGTATAAATAAACTACAACCAGGATCAGAGAAACTGTAGAGCAATTAGAATATCAAGACAAGGATATGGGTTGGCGTCTCTGTACTTTGGCCATCATTATTAAAGAGGGGTCATAAATTTCATGTCAACCTTGGAGGCAATCAAAGAGATCTGTTGCAGGATTTACAACATCCATAAAAATAAACATGGAGGTCGAGTGGAGAAGAATACAGAAGTTACATGAATTTTTAACATAAAACAGAAGAAATTGTACTCACTGCTTAGGGCTATGCCTCCAGCCCCTGCGAGTATGAATGCAGTCTTTTCTGATGATGAGGGTGAAAAAGTTGGTCAAGAACCACCTTGGGAGAAGTCAAATTTTCCTTCCCACATAAGCTTGGGAAAAATTCCTTAATGTTTTTTTTCTAGATGGGACCCTGAGTGAAGCAGTTGACAATGTCTCTATGGCATGTGCAATAAAGGTTTTCAAATAGTTGCTTCTTAGGATGTCCCTCAAAGGCAATAAAGGACGCAGCAACTGTGTGCAACCCAGTGGAAAAAATTCTGTGGCCCCAAATCATGTGGTTTCAGTTTATGAGCTCATCAAATCTTAACACTACCTAAAGGATTGAGAATAAGGAATAAGCTAGAGCCCCTAGCAACCAACCTCTGTCATAACAGCAGCATGTTTGGAAGGCTTGTCACATGGCAGGCACTTTAATGAATTGTTTTGTTTTTTTTTTAATTTTTATAATAACTCTTCAAGATATGGGCATTGGTCACGACTCTTTTGGTTGCAAGTGACTAAAACCCAACTGAAACTACCTTAAGGAAAAAGGACAGAAGGAGGAGAGAGAGAGAGAGATTTATTAGAGGGTGTATCTAAAAGCCCCAGGCTAGATGGAGCTTGTTGGTCTCTCAGCATCCACAGAGGCTGCTTTCTTGTCTGAGTGGGGAAAATGGCATCTCACGACTCCAGGTTTCTCTTACACAACATCAACACCAGTCTAGAAAGGAGACTCTGATTAGCCATTTGGGGCTCTCTTGCCCATCCATTGGCTCAGTCAGCGTGTCCACGAGGATGTGGCCCTCTGATTGGCTGGCCCGTGGGAGGGAAGGTGAGTCCCTACACTGACAACACCACAAGAATCTCCTGGAGTTAGAAGAGGAGAATTTCCCAGAGAGGATGGATGCAGGGCAGACCAAAATACCAGACAGACTCTGCAGTAGGTGTTATTATCCCCACTTTACAGGTGAGGAAATGGGGGCCAAACAACATCAAATGGCAGAGCCCACATGAGATTGTAAATTCTGCCTTAGGCATAATTCGTCAGGTTATGATGTGGTAACAAGAAATAAAACCCCAAATTTAATGTCTCAGTGCATCCAAATGTGAGTTCTTACTCCCCTTACAGGCCTGACTCAGACTTAAGTTTGGGGGGAGGCTCTGCTCCCCAGAGTACCCAAGGACCCAGGCCAACAGTGAAGGTTGTAGCATCCAGAAGACCTGGATTCCGGGCTCATACAGCAAAGGAAAAGAGAAGCATGGAACATTCACAGCCATTGCTCACTTGACGGGATGAGTCGCATGCTCCTGCCTAACAGCAAGATGGTTAGGGCATGACTTGGGGGATGGGAAGGCTGGTGGTACATCCGTGGGTGTTTGTGGGTATTAATAGCTCTGCCACTTAGGTCTGTCTGACTCCAAACCTTTGTATTTTACCTGTTGTACCTCAGTCATATATTTCTCAAATGCCACAGAAGCAAGTGGGAGCAGTAAGAATTTCCGGACAGCCTCTTGCCCTAGCAGCCATGAATGAGAAAGGGATGGACATACTAGACCCTCATGTGACCCCAGGAGAAAGGACTGAGAACACAGAAGGCTTATAAAGGTGCCTTCCCTTCAGGAGCCACAGAGAAGGGGCGGATGTGGCAACTGATTGCTCGGTCGGACTGCCCAGAGCCAGTCCAGCCAAGAGAGAGCTTCCTTCAAGGTGCCAGGTACTGGCCTAAACCTCCAAAGCCAATGTGCTTTGAAGCTGCAGTTGTGTTTCTGAATTTAGCTCTTTACATGGTTTGAATTCTTGTCTTTAGTGACAACAACAGGCTGTGATGGTGGATGCAGGAATCCAAGGGCATCTGGATTAATCTGGAATAATCTAGATAAATCCTTGCCTTATTGGTACCCACTGTTTTAATGCCAAACACCTACCTAACCCCATATCTGCAAGAGCCAGACTGTGAACCATGAACACCCACTTTGCCTCTTCTGGCCCCAACCAGAATCTGACTGAAGAGGTGGGTGGTATGAGGCCTGTTTCACCTGGACCCCACCTAAGAAGGACTTGGTCTTCAGAAGGTTCAGGAGGAAGGAAAGAGAAAAGCTTTCTAGAAGACAGTGCTAAGAGAAAACAATGCTTTTAACTTCTTTGCCTCTCCTACTGCAAACACTACCCCTAGTCCTGTGGCCACCACCTGAGATGTCCCCGGAGGCTTCGTTATTGAGTGCCTCCCACTTCCACAGAAAATATCTGTGGAGAGACTACTGACTCTCACCGATTTTTCCGAACACTCCTGTACATTGTGCGGTGGTGAGACCGGCTGTCACCTATGAAATGTCCACAGAAGTGATAATACTCCCTAGGCCCCTGGGGGGAAAGCAAGGAACAGCCAGTGTCTTCTTCCATCCGTCTCTTCCCAGCATCCAAGGCCACTCTGGAGCCCACATATGCCAGATGTGGAGAGATGCCCCATGTTATCAGACTTTCCATGTGCAAGAAATAAAATTTCATTGTACAAGCTGAGATTTCAGGATGTGTCTGCTGAGGCCGTTAGTGATCCTAATGCAGTAGGAGAAATGCGTAAAAAATCTTCATGTTTAAAAAAAAACCCATACAGCAGGCTCTTTTGGAAGGTACTTTGTTCTGAAAGAGCTAATGCTGCATATGTAATTCTTGCCTGCCCCTCACTTTCTCAGGAGTCTTCTGTTACCTATTTCCAGTACTGTGAGCACTGTTTTGTGAGCTTCAGTTTTCTTCTTTTTCTTCCCCATTGAATACAGCATCCTTTGGCTTAAAATAAGATGTACCACTTTTGATGTTGATGATAACGTCAATTCTGGTATTAACTACATTAAACTTACCATGCTTACGCATCTTCACTCTCATCTCAGCACACTTGCTGTTTCATTTTCCACTTACTTGTATAAAATAATAAGATAAAAAATAAGAACATATACATAGGATTTCCTGAACACACCTGGACATCCCAAACTCAGCTGCTGGTCAATGAGAAGGGAGCCCATGCGATGGCTTCATGTTTTCAGATTTGTATGAAAGTTTGAATTTAGCATAGGTCTAGGGCTTGGGGGCTTTGGAGAAGAGTGTCTGGCAGTGTGGTTACACCAGATGGGAGCTCATAGACCTGTGAGGATCTGCCTTCTGGGCTTCTGTGGGGGCCCTCCCTGCCTTGCTGTTGCCCATGCCTAGCAGGCTCACGTACCACATCATCACCTAACTGTCTCTTTCTCAACATTTGTTTTTTTCCTGAAATGTCACATATGTGGAGAAGTCTTTTTTTCGTCACCCAGGTAACTGCTCTCCCACACAAACAACAATGAGAACAAAACAGCTATGTAGGATTTCGGGGGGACAATTGAGGCAGATTTCAATTTCACACCATATTAAATAATGTTCGTGTATATTATGACATTTTTTGAGTCATTGTGGCATTGCGGTTATACCGGTGAATATCCTGTTCTTGGGAAGTATTTGCTGGACTAAGTTACATGGTATCTATAACTTATTTTAAAGGTTTCAACAAGAACAGACACATATGCAAACATAAACACATGCACACACCTAGCGGAGGGAGAGAAGGCCGACATGGCGTAACAGGGTGAACTTAGGCAATGAAAACAAATGGCTGTTCATTGCATATTGTTATTTCAGCTTCTCCGTAGATCTGAAATTGTTCAAAAGAAAAAGAAAAAACAAAGAGTCTCCACTCCCACTTTCTGTCCTTTGTCACTATGTTTTCTGTAGAGCACCTCCAACTCTCTGAAATTATGTACTTATTTATTTCATTAATTATTGGATCTTTTTCTTCCACTAGAATGTAAGCCTCTGGAAGCAGATTTTTTTTGTCCATCTGATAAACCAGTTTACTCAAGCACCTAGACCAGAGTAGTGCTCAAATAATAGCTGTTAGATGAGTGCATGAATGACCCATGCAGATACCCTTGACCTATGCCATATCCCAGCTTCCTTAAGGACGAATCAGGAGAAATCGTATCTTAAATACCTCCAGCCCCCCTAACAACCCAGGGACCCCCAAAACAACCAACCTATCAGCAAATCTGCTCTGAGTGTCCGCACTCAGGCCTGAGGAGCTACAAGAACAGGGAGATTTCAGTCTTAGTCGGAACATCACACAGGCCCACATGCAACAAAGATGACTGGGAGGACCCTTTTCACTTTACCAAGGCACTTTAGCGACATTGCCCCACTGAGCCCTCAGGTAAATCCTACAAGACAGGTGAAATTCGTAGGGAACCAGAACACAGAAAGGTTTTCATGACTTGCGGGAGGTCCGACACTTTTCATTGGCAGAGCTAAGATTTGAACCCTGATCTCTTGACTCAGAATAGTTAGCCCTTTTCGTCACATATCAGGCCATCCGAAAATATTACAGTTACTAATAGGTAACATTTCTAATTGCCAAATGAGTTACATATTCATATATATATGTGTATATATGTGTGTGTGTGTGCATGTGTGTGTGTGTGTATATGTATACGCACACACATCAAAGGCACATCCCAAAATAATTCATTACATAAAAGAAAACAGAGATTGCTTGTCTCAAAGGCAGACCCTTGCAATGTACAATGACAGCTGCTTATTTGGTCATTGAGATGGAGGTTCTGGGGCACCGGGGCCCTGGTTTTGAGCTAAGTCTGGGTCCTTTAAGGCAAGTGCTTCAGTTCCTTAATCCACCACCTGGCCCTTCTGCACTTCCACCTCCGTAAAGACAGTCACCCCATTATAGTGGTGGCCTCAGAGTTCTAACATCACACCCGGACAACACCTAACACCTTGGAAGCTGCACAGAGCACCGTCTCAATCAATACTTGAATGGAAAGTGGAAACTGAAAAGAAAATTCAAGCATTGCAAGGAATAGTGCTGCTCACTCGGAAGGTTGCACCCTTAACGGCGAATCAATCTGTCCCACTTGCCTGATAGGAAAAGGGGGGTAGGGGGGCGGTGGTTAAAAGCATCGTTCTTTCTTATTCAAGGAATGGAGAGCCTGACTCCTAGGAGCCGGCATATACTAAAAACCCAGTAGTACCTTCTAGTTAGACTAGAATGCCTTTTGATCATGGTTCAACTCAGGTAATTACATTCCCATCCAAATTTCCATGGGTCTCCAATTAGCTCAAACAGACTTGCAGAATTTTTTTTTAAAGATTTTATTTATTTCTTGACAGAGAGGGAGACTATGAGAGAGGGAACACAAGCAGGGGGAGTGGGAGAGGGAGAAGCAGGCTTCCCACTGAGCAGGGAGCCCGATGCAGGGCTCGATCCCAGGACCCTGGGATCATGACCTGAGCCGAAGGCAGACGCTTAAACACTGAGCCACCCAGGCGCCCCAGACTTGCAGAATTTGCTATAAAATAGTATTAAGCTTAATCAATGCAGATATTGCCTCTCGTTCTCTCTCTCGCCTTCGCACTTTCTTGATGGTGCCGTTAGCTGCACAAAAGTTTTCAATTTCGATGTAGCCTAATTCAGCTTTTTTTTTTTCTTCTGTCGTTCATACTTTTGTTGTTCAGCTGGAAAAACTCACTTTTTCTCCTGTATTTTTCTCCTTTACTTTCTTACGACTACCCCACTCACAACACTTCTGACACCGGATGCGTGTGGGGGGGGTTTCCACAGCAAACAATTCTCTGACGCCAGCCGGGTGTCCTACCATTCAATCCAATTCTGACACCATTGACCCGGAGATAGCATCAGATCCCACAGGCTAAGGGCTCAGTCCCACAAGACTGCCCCCTCTTCAAATACCAGTCAGAAGTTCAAGTTGTTACCTGTGCTTCTGAGTGACTGACCATAAATTGGAGATTCCCATGATCCTCTCCTTAGGTTCAGTTAATTCGCTAGAGATGCTCACAGAACTCAGAGAAACATCTACTTGCATTTGCTGGTTTTTTATAAAATATTATGATAAATGGGGCGCCTGAGTGACTCAGTTGGTTGAGATCTGACTTCGGCTCAGGTCATGATCTCAAGATCCTAGAATTGAGCCCTGTGTCAGGCTCCCCGCTCAGTGGGGAGTCTGCTTCTCCCTCTCCCTCTGCCCCTCCCACTGCTTGTGCTCTGTCTCTCTCTTAAATAAATAAATAAATAAATAAAATCTTTTTTAAAAAAGATTATGATAAAGGATACAGGTCAACAGCCAGATGAAGAGATGCATAAAGTGAGGTCTGTGAGAACCCCAAGGGTAAGAGCTTCTGTCCTGTGGAGTTGGGGTGCATCACCCTCCTGGTACATGGACGTGTCCTCCAACCTGTGTGTCCACCAACCAGCCTGGAAGCTCTCCAAACCCTGTGCTTTGGGAATGTTTATGGAGGCTTCATTATGTTGGCATGATTGATCGTTAATTCAATTCCCAGCACCCTCTCCTCTTTCCAGAGGATCAGGGATGGGGTTGAAAGTTCCAAGCTTCTAATCATGGTTTGGTTTCTCTGGTGACCAGCTCTTATCCAGGAGCCCACCAAGCATTGCCTCATTAGAACAATAGATGCTCCTATCACCCAGGAGATTCCAAGGGATTTAAGAGCTCTGTGTGAGGAACCAGGGTCAAAGACCAAACATTAGAACCAAAGATGATCCTAGTGCTCTTATCACTTAGGAAATTACAAGAAGTTTTAGACCTCTGTGCCAGGAATAGGAAGCAGAGACCAATATATATTTTTCCTATTATTTCATAGCTGTCCTGTCCAAGAAAATGTTGCCTAAACCAAGGTCATGCAGATTTACTCCTATGTTATTTTTAAAGACTTTTATAGTTTTATTGTTTACATTCAGGTCTACAATCTGTTTTTATTTCATCTTTGTGTATGGTATGAGGTAGGAGTCCAACTTCATTGTCTTGCATGTGGATATTTGGTTATCTCAATACCAGTTGCTGAAAAGATTACTTTCTCCCATTGAATTGTCTTGACATCTGTGTTGAAATCAACTAACCAAAAATGTAAAGGTTGGGTTTATTTTTACACCAGTGCACCTTACACACTCTCCTAAAAGTTCCAGTCAACTAAATTGGTTTGTTTTATTGTTTGGGAAATATCTGATGTGTTCCTAGAAAAGAGAATTTGCAAAGTATACATTGACCCAGAGAGTATAACTTCTTAAAGATGACTATAAACCCCTTCCATATTTTATAGGGGATATTAATTTTCAAATCCCAATATTAAACTGCTCTGTCTGCAGTAATTATCAGGATATTAAACTACTATGTCTGCAGTAATTATCAGGATATTAAACTACTATGTCTGCAGTAATTATCAAGATAATAAGAGTCGGTCTATTTGGACCTGGGACTGTGTTGAGCTCTTTGAGTATCTCTGGTGTTTAATCTTCCTAAGAAGATTACGAGTTCAGTGCACACTTGTTTCCTAAGACAAGGGAACTGAGGCTTCAAGAGGGTTTTATGGGGCTTTTGCCTCACACAGCTAGGAAGTCACTTCTGCATTTCCAAATCTCACATGAGCGGACCACTCTCTGTATAATGGGTATAATTGTAGATATTGCTTAATGACAGAAATAAAAGTCTCAATGTTCCCTCAGGGTCTGGGGCAAAGGGTCAAAGCGGCTAACTAGAGCCCCGAAATGTCCTTGAAGTGGCTCTGTTTAATCTTTAAAGTCATGCAAAATTTTCCACCTCTGTGATATGCGTGTTTATTTAAACTACATAACATATGTGTTTATTTAAAATAAATCTGGCTCCTGAAGGTAATATGTAGAAGTAAGGAATTCCTGTGTCAATGCCCCATCCTTTTTGTTTTTTTAATTACAATCAAAATGTTCCAGGAACAGTACATATTCCATCTTTGGAAACCCTCTAGAACTATCCTTAGGTCTCCCTGAAAGAGCCCTTAGGGTCACAGGCTTCTGCTGTGACTGATGGACTCCACATGCTCCCGAAGCATGTCTATAAAACAATTTCCTTTAAGCAAATCTTATTTTCATACTGACTTACATTATACCAGTGAAGATGTATTCCCACAGGAACAAAGAAATGTAGCCCCAACATGTAATTTTGAAACAATTGCATCTGCAGGAAAAGCTTTCCAAAATCACATATTTTTTTAAAAAGTGTATAATTTTTGAAAAATAATAATAAAGCCAAACTAAGTCACAAGGAGAACAAATGGTATGCTAAAACTTAAAATACTGTGCCAACATCTGCATTTCCTTGTGGAATAGCTTCCACAAAAGGAAAGTTGTCTACTGTTTGCTGGGCTTTTAATCAATCGGTTACTAGTTTTAAAAGGTAAAAAAAAAAAAAAAAAAAGTTTTATAATGCTTAACATTTTTGAATGTATTAATTAAGGGTGCTCTCTTAGGTAATCCATGGTTAGAGCCATTGATGTGTTTAACATTCCCTGTATTTTCTTTATAGTAAAATGGATTTATTCTGCATACGTATATCTGCATAATCCAAATTCTATTTTGGGACTTAATTTCCACAACTGGGTATGCAGTTTTCTGACATAGAAGAGGAAAGGAAAGCCTTGCCAGTCAGCTGATCTTGAAATTTAATAATTTTCGAAGGTCTTTCCTAAACCTATGAATTAAGCTTGATAGGGCAACAAAAAGGGATAACTTGTTGAAGCAAGACTGCACCCGACCTCAGATGTGCCTGGCAAGCTGGTGAAGCAAACAAGCCAGCAGTCTATTTGGAAAAGGACTGAAATGTGTCTTAGGAACAACACATCCTAAGAGGAAAGAGTCAGAGTATAATAAGGAGAATCCAGTAAGAAAGTCTGGGCCCAGCAATAAATTGACAGCACTGGCAAATTAGAGAGCAGAAGAGCTTTTAATAAAGTGACTATTAACAAAGGTGCCGTCAGAATGTAGGGTGACCAACAAGGCCAGGTGCAATGTCTCAGGGGTAACAGCCCAGGGGAGCCTATGTGGTCACTTGAATGTGGAGAGAAAGGGCATGGCTTGTGGGAGGGAGAATGATGCGGGGGAGAGGGGCGGGGAATAAACACTCTGACTCATTCTCCTCTCAGCCTCCATCTTCTCCTGGTTCTTCCCATTGGCCAAACCCAACAAAATACCAGAGGGCAAGGGAGCCCATCGTTGTGTCCACTTGGATGTCGATGCCCTCCAGCCAGAGACTCCAGGAACACATCTGCAGTTGAACAATTAATTGGGCTTATTGCTTATTATAGCAGACAAGAATGTACACCATGGAGGACACTGCTGAGTCTTAGTAAGGGCATATTAGGACTTATTTCTAGGATGGGGGCAGCTGATAGGTAATTTGGGAAAAGGCTGAAGAAGGAAGAGGTGTTGCTCTGGGCTGGATGCTAAGTAAGGCAAAAGAAACTTATTTACCAATTATAGTTTTAGCCTCCCCTCATTGCTTCCTAATTCTAGATAAGATTTATTCAGATACCCAATCACAGAATTATCCCCACTTCCTGACATCATCCCCCTCTTCTAACTAAAATGGTGGGCCATTTTTGTGGCTTACACAATATTCAGTTTTTGTCTGTTTTCCCATGTGATCACCGAGTGAACTTGCTGTCTTGATCGATCCTGGTCACAGAGTGGCCTTGTCTGATGTTGGGTCCTATGCTAGATTTCATGCTCAGCCTCTCCACATCCACCCTGGTGTGTACTCTGGGAGGCCAATTTGTGAGCAAGTCAGGCAGCCCCTATTTATTCTCCAGGACTTAGCCTGATACAGTCGGCTTGGTCTTTGGGTTCTCTTGTTGAACACAAAATTTGCACAGAACCTCAACATCAGTTAAGACCACTGAAGATGCAAAGTTCTGAGTCCACCATGATGCTTGTCATCAGCAAACATCTCTGAGCCCAGATCTCCACGGGGAAAAGTGAAAAGCGATAGAACTTTTGAAAAGAAAAGCCACTTACAAAACACTAGAGCTTAAGATGTTTGCCTGGGACTGTCTTCTATCAGAATATGACACAAAGGGAAGGGGGCCTTCCCCCACCCCCACCCCTGCAGGTCATTGGGCATGGTGCAGTGGACACTTAGAGGGTACAGTTACCTTTGTGAAGGTGTCTCACAGAGCAATAGGGGAAACTGCATTCCAGCACATGATTGGAAATGGAAGGTCAGTGAAGCAGAGGAGGCCCAGCAGGGATGGATGGTCCATGAACATGGAAGGAATGCCCCCTGGGGACACCCAGATACAAACAGGGGGCTTTGCAGGAAGCCAAGGTCTTGAATTATGTAGAACAGAAGAACCAGAGGAATTTGGGCTCACTATTATCATAACTTTGTTAGAAACCATGGGCTGGTGAGGCCTAGAGGGGCCTTGTATACATATTTTTAAACAGCAAGCAAACTAATTTTATATGCATTTAATTAAAATGAGCTTCTTTCTGAGTTTGGCAATGATGCACAATACACTTTTAACAGCTTTGTGCATCATTCCCAACCTGTAAATGTGAATAATCATGCTTACTTATTTATAAAGTTCTTTGAGGTTTTTGGATGAAAGGCTCTTTTAAAGTACAAAGCATTAATTTTTTTGTGACAGAGCACTCTACAAGAAATGAACATGAAGCAATATAAAAATTTTTGTGTTCTTTCTTGCTTTAAGTTTTTAGTTTCTTTCTTCATAGGGACACAAAGCCAGTCTCCAACAGGAGATCTGGTGTTTGAGATAACAGAGCTAATAAAGTACTGAAGTATAAAATCCTGGGTAGGCTTGAATTGGCTACTCCTTTTAAGAATGTGAGAAATAAATTGATAGACAAGGTGTTTTGTACAAATGAACTCATCTCAGTTAAGTTGCACTGATAATCTTAAGAGTATGTAAATGGCCATCTATTTATAGACTCGTTATATCCATTTTTGACCAGGACGAACAAGTGAAGCAGTAGCAATAGTCAATCATTATAAGTAACTAGACCACAAGAGAAAAATGTGCCAGTTGCTAGGTGATGACTTTCAATCTATCATTTTAGGCAATAAATATAAGATGAAGTTATGAGGAGAGAAGCTATTCATAGCTAAAACTCTAGCTAAAATGGCTATTATTTATTGCACGGAACTGAAATCGGATGAAGTTGAGAAACCCAACATACAAACCCAGAAGCCAAGATACTACACAAGCGGACATATTTCAAGGACAAATCCAAAGGTAAATAGAAAGCCAGGATTTAGGGGAGGGTAGAGAGGATAAAAGAATTAAAATAAAAATGGACTCGACTCTGTCACTTATTATCATGTTTCAAACCATAAAAATAAAGTGGAAAAACATTTTTCAGAACTTTCCCATTTCTGAAAAAGAAGAAAAGTCTTTCAGCCCCTCTGAGTGACTTGGCGGGTAGCAGTAATGTATTTGGCACAATGGCGTATGCAAATGTTCTGTGAGACCCTGTGTTCCTGCCCTCTGAGAGCATAGAAATTGGTTTGGAAATATAGGTAACGCAAATGAAATGGTCAGAGAATAACACAGGCATTTAAAACATTTGGCTAAAACCTATCCCTGGCCTAAAACAAGCACTCACTCAGTAAAGAATTATGAGCTCTATTGCTGGTTCTAGAAACCTGAGCTGTCTCAAACACAGCTGGGAATTACAAAGCATACAAAAAAGCCCCCCTCATTACCCATTTACTTTAGCAAGCCCAATAATCTAGAACAGCGGTTCTCATACTTCAGTGTGCTTCAGAATTACCTGGAGAATTTGGTAAAACACAGATCACTGCGTCCCACCCACAGAGTTTCTGACCCAGTAGGTCTGAGCAGGATAATTTGCATTTGTCGCATATTCCCAGGTGATACCCATGGTTCTGATCTGGGGAGCACATTCTGAGAATTACTGGTCTGAACGATTGTAAGTAAATTTAAAGTCGTGAAAGAGGGTACTAATAACAGCTAGCATTTACTGTGTACCCACAATAAAATTCTCTAATTTTTATGTATACACAAACATAAAGAATAGGCATTATTATTTCTATTTTATAACTAAAGAACTAGAAGTAGGCTCTAAGAAGTTAAAACACTTGCCCACAGCATGTAAGATGTAGAATACAGACTTGAACTCTGGTCTGTCTCAGTCAAAGCCCATGTCGTTTCTGCCATCCCGTTCTGCATCTCTCTGCAGACACTTGCCAACAGCAAAAAAGTATCAGCTTACAGTGTTCGAGGAGCTTGAAAAGGAACCAAAACCAGATGGAAGATCACAAAATGCACAGCAGCCTGGGGTCTTTAAGACAAGACAATCCAGCCTGCCCCTGCCAGCTGGAGACAAGGGACCGGTGGTGAGTGGCACCATTTTATTGCTTAGGGTAACCCTTGACCGTGGTGCAGGTAGCTGGGCCTCCCTCACGGCTCTCACTGCCTTCCCAGCTGAAGCAGAAACTGGCTGGCATGACCTTCCAAGTCCAGAAAAGGGACAAGACGACATTCTTCAAAATTACATTTTCTCTTTGAAGGGCTCCCATTTCCCCCATTGACCTTTACCCCAAATAATAATGGTAAGTGGAGTAGAAGGGGTAAGAGCCCTAGAAATTGTCTCCTGACCATAACAAACACCAAAGAATGGGGGCAGGGGTTCCTCCTTCTCTCCCCCCTCACCCCTCCTCACACGAAGAGGGACACTTGTCTCCTCCTCTCTCTTCTTTTGTAGAACCAAAATATTCATCAGTCACCCAAAGTTGGAAGTCACTTTGATTTCTTTCGTTCCTGCCAATAAGAGCACATGCCCTATAACTAAGCTAACAGCTTTATTGAGGTACAGTTGACAAACAGTAAAGGCACCTAACGTCTATACTTTGATAAATTTTAACACACACACACACACACACACACACACACGTATGTATCTCCATGGAAGACCCTAGGCGGTGAAAATCACCACAACCCTTAAAAGTCCTAGGAATTGCCTCGGGCTTGCTTTTCCAGCCGTCCCTGTCCTTCCCGTCCCAGGGAACCACTATCTGCTTTCCATCCACTAAAGGTTATTTTGCACTTTTTAGAGTGACACGGACCTTTTCCTGTGATTATCGCTATTTATGTTCTTTTTGTGAAGCATCTGTTTAAATCTTTTGCTAAAGTACAATTTATTAAATGAATTAATGACAATAATAATTATTAATAATTTATTATTATTATTGAATTTTTAGGCCTCTTTATATATATCCTGGACACAAGCTCTTGGCCAGATATATGATCTGCAAATATTTCCCCTCAGTCTGTGCCTTGTCTTTTCATTCTCTCCACAGTGTCTTTTGAGAAGCTCAAAATTTGGTGAAGTCCAATTTACTTTTTTAATAGATTGTGCTTTTGGTGTATCTGAAAATTTTTTTGGCTAATCAAAGATGACAAAATTTTCTCCAATATTTCCTTCCAGAAGTTATCCAGTTACAGGCTTCACATTTAGGTCTGTGATTCCTTTTCAGTCAATTTTTGTATATGGCTCAAGATATAGATTAAAATTCCTTTTTTTTCCTTTTGCATATGGATAGCAAATTGTTCCACACCGTTTAATAGAAACTAATGAAAATCTTTCTCCACTTGGTCGCTATCAGTTGGCCGTATGTGTGTGTCATTGGTTTCTGGACTCTCAATTTTGTACCATTGACTAATTCGTCTACAGTGATGTCATTATGACACTATCTGGGTCACTGTGACTTCATGATAAGTCTTGAGATCAAGATGTGTAATGTTCTTCATTTTGAAAGTTGTACTGGCTATTCTAGGTCCATCCTATTTCCAAACAAATTGTGTGGTTTTTGACTGGGATTGCATTGAATATATAGATCGACTTGGAGAAGATTGGTATATTAAAATACCAAGGCTTCAGATCCATGGGCGTAGTATATCTCTCCAATTTTCAAAAAGTCTGCCTAACGTTGACTTCAGCAACATCTTGTGGTTTTCAGTGTACAAGTATTATTCCTCTTCTGTTAAATTAATCCTTGAATATTGTAAGCTCTATCTCATTGGGTTCTACATATTTTTATATTCCTATAAATATTTGGGACCCTTGTTCTGGAATATAGTTAAGTTACTTGGAAATTGGAAATGGTTTGTTTCTTTTGGAGTTTGCCATAAAGTTTGTTAAGCAGAACTAGAACAGCACTTGGTCCAAGATTATTTTTTCCCTACCAGTGAAGTAAAACCCTTCTGAGTACTCTACTTTATTCCTTATGAATTATGACATTTTCTGTTCCACCTGGTGTGAGCACACAATCTTCCTGGCCCCCAGTGAGATCTTAAGGGCTGTTTCTTCTAATCCTTCCAGATGGTTTTTTCCTGACCGCAGGGAGCTTCCTACATGTAGGTACTGGCCATTACTCAGCTCGATACACAGGTATCCTCTCTTTCCAGCCACTCTTCTTACCTGTTCTCGCATGCAACTCTAGGGGCTTGGGAAGCTGGCGCTCTTACTGCCATCTTTGTCTCCTCAAGTCACAAAGACCACTGGGATCCACCGGAGTTCCCTTCCCTACCCCAAGGCCTGGAAGCTCTTTCTGAGCAATAAGTTGGGGCCATCAGAGAGCTCATCTCATTTGTTTTCCAGCTTTCTGAGAATACTCCCCTTCATTGTCTGATGTCAACTGTCTTAACAAACTGTGTTTCATATATTTGTCCATTTTTTCAGTTTTTAAGTGGGAAGACCAAACCTGTTATTCCATCTTGGCTTTAAGTGGAAGTCCTCTATGCCCTATAATTTTATTGTGTTTCTCTTTTATCTCATATTTCCTATTCCACTGCCCCCATTGTTACATTGTAAAAACAACAATGAAATAGCTTTCCTTTTTGAAAACCTGCTATGGGCCTTGGCCTGTATCACACTTGATAAACATTATACCCAGCAACTATGACAGCAAATTGGGCTTATTTTTTTATTTACAAAATATTCCAAACATTTAGAAAAGTTGGAAGTTATATGAATACTCTCACCACCTAGAAGTGACAATGCTAACCTTTTGCGGTACTTGCTTCGGCGAAAGTGAAGTGTCCTTTGTGACCTGTTCCCCGGACCCACTCCTACCCTTCTCTCCCTTGAAGTAGCCACTGTTCTGGAGTTGGTGTTCCTCACGTCCATGAATTTGTACATGCAAGGTGGACTTACTATGTCCATTCACTGGTGAGGAATCTGAGGTACAGAGAGGTTAAGGGACAAGCACAGGGTCATTCAGTGTGTAACTGAAGGAGCTAATATTGGAGCTCAAGTCCCTCTGGCCCAAAGCCACGTACTTCCCCATAGGCGTGCATTCGTCTTCCTGAAGCCCTGTTGAATCATAACGGTTCCCAATTTTGATTGCTATCCCTGCATTAAATAGAAGTTTCTCAGCTTGACTTTACAGTCCCGACAAGGCATGTCTCGCCTGTCCCCGAGACACTCCGATTCCATGTAAACCTCTTCAAATCATACAAAACCATTTGTTTTTCTCCGGGAGTACAGTGAATTTTCTTGTGTCATTGCCTGTAATTTTTCCTCCATCTGGAATGTTCTTCTCTCCCCATTTCTATAGGTCAAAAACCATGCAGATTCCTCACAGTTTATCTGACAAAAAACACTGATCCAGTCATTTATTCATGTCAAATATAAATGATTGCAAAGAGCAGATGACCAGTGGCTGCTTGAGTCTTGGCTCCTTCCCCTCACCTGGGTATTTTGGGATTTAGACCTCTATAGCAAAGCAGTTTTCATTTCTTCCCCCAGCGTTTTGCCATATTTGTTAGCATTTTGTATATGTGCCTTCCCTCTTGTATGTTGTAACTTTATCTCTGTATTACCATGAATGTCTAGCATAGAGCCTCTGTACATAACGGGGGCCCAAGAAATGCTTATTAAATTGAATTATACACTCAAAATCTGCATATCCCAGGAAATGTAGGAATTGTTAAATACAGTAGTAGTATTTGTTTTTAATTTACTTTCACCTTAAAAAAAATACCGAGTACAAGAGTTTTCTTGCACGGGTACATACACAGAGCCCTATCTAGACATCCAGTGCTTAGGCCCACGTGGAGCCTTGATAGCCAGTGTTCCTGCAACAAACCTCTGACACACAAAAGGAAATCTCAGCTCTGTCCTTCCACCCACAGAAAGTGGCATGAACATCTTAAAGCAAGTTGACTGAAAGACATTTGGATCCAAGCAAGTGGTATTCGGCCAAATTTTCACATTGATACAATGTGATGTTATCTTAGACCACAGATGTTTTGTTCTGAGGTGGTCTGAGTGACTGTGTGTTGTTAACATCGTTGCCACAGAAAGGGCCCCTGAAACGAAAGGGGTCACCATCAATGGGTCTTTTTATGGTTATTGCGCTGCGGAGCAAACCTTTTTGAGCTGGAATAATGGATACAGTGGAATCCCCAGCTAATTCTGTGCACGTTTACTCCCATTGCATAGTTCCCCTGCCTTCAACTAAAACGGGGTAGTGGCTTTGACATTATTCATTATATAAAGCAGAAAATAAGCCTTGATTAATGCTACATATTATGGGGGGGAAGTATGCTTTTTGATACAAAAAGAATTTGGTGCTGTAAAGAAATGCATGGATTTACTTCTATGTTTGTGACACATAATTTTACTCAACTAGGTGGATTAATGAAAGAATGAGAAGAAGACAAATACCTAAAACCAGAATAAAAATTCCAGATCACTTCACCTTATTCAACTGTGTGTGCATGGACACTGCTGATTCGGACATGTACCATTTCCTTTTCATTATTCATCCTCCTAGAAGCTGGACAGACTGGAAATGTGCTAAGGTGTGTTGTGAAAAAATAATGAACTCTCCATCATAGGCTCTCTCCCCATCCCGTGCCCTCCTGAGTGGGGGTAGCAGCCCAGGAACCCCTTGCGACCCTTGTCCGAGGAGCAGCCTAGCTTCACGCTCTTGGAAGCGTATCTATTTTCAGTCCAGACTGGGGAGCATCTGCCGCATTCTTCGGGGGCCAGGGCATGTAGATGAGCGGGCACTGGCCGAGGACCTACGGTGTGCCAGAACCGACCACACTGGGCTCTATAGTGAATACAACATGATGTTTGCTTTTGCAGCCTTCACAACTGAACAGAACCATAAAGAACTTTAAGATATTTCTGTGAGGAACTGTCATTACACATGACTCGCCCAAAAAAGGAAACACGTTGTTTCAGCCACCCTGTTCTGAAATGACGTGTCTGGACTATGTGCTCTGACCATTAAATTGTTATTTTAATATAGAGTTGGGTCCATTCTTTTTTTTTAAATTCATCTGAGAGAAAGAGAAAGTGAGAGCATGAACAGGGCAGGGGTTGAGAGGGAGAAGCAGACTCCCCGCTACAGAAGATGCCCAACATGGGGCTCGATCTCAGGACCCCAGGATCATGACCTGAGCCGAAGGCAGACGCTTAACCGACTGAGCCACCCAGGTGCCCCAAGATGGGACCATTCTAACTTCAGTAAAATGCTATAGTGTTTTCTATCCAGAACTTGATAAAAACAATGAAAAGAATTAAATAGCCTGATTGAACCCATACCTTAAAATAGATTAGATGTAGGGGGTACCTGGGTGGCTCAGTCAGTTAAGCATGTGGTCCTGAGATCAAGCCCTGCATCAGGCTCCCCTTTCAGCGGGGAGTTGACTTCCCCTCTCCCTCTGCCCCTCCCCCTGCTCATGCACACTTTCCCTCTGTCAAATAAATAAATAAATCTTTAAAAAAATAGATTAACTATAATATGCAAATAGATACTAATAAGTAAATATGTGCATGTTGATTATATATATGTATATATAGTATTAAAGTTTAATAACTAAGCTGTAACTAATACACAGCTAACTAAAACTTAATTTTAGTGTGAGCAGTCTTGCTAATGGTGTCACTCAGTGGGATGTCACCAACATGCTGGGGTCTAGCTCTTCTCAGCTTATCTCCAGGTTCTAGGTCTGCTTCTCAGTCCCTTTGGTGACCGGAACTGGTCCCATGCTAGATCACATTTGCTTACTTTTTTATTCCAAGGCTGACATATTATTACACAGAGTTGTCATTCTCTTTTTCTGTCATTGCTCTCAAGGTTCAGGTTTTAAGTAGTCACTAGATATTTCACTATACCTCAAGCTATTACTGTTCCTAATTTGCTATTGTACATATGTGTACAGTACTGGACCATAGGATGTTCACTAAGGTCTGATGCCAGCTCGCACTACTGTCTGTTACAGCCATATAGACTCCTTGCCTCTCCTGAAATGTGGTGGTGTAAGGGATTCTAGAGAACACCCTGGACCTCAAGAAGGGAAAGAACAGCTTCCATGCTAAGTGCTTTCTGCAGAGTTTTCTGCATTGTACAGGAGTTATTGATGCTCTTCTTTCTTCCTGGGGTTTCTGTGAGTAATCAGTACATGCACATTTATGTGAGGCCTGCACTATGATAACATGATGAACAAAGCACCATGGAAACATGGAGGGGGGAATGATTAATTCTGAAAGAACAGTGATGTTTGAGGCTAATAGTTAGAAATTTTGGTCTGGCAGAGGACATATGAAAGGGCATTCCAAGTATATGGAATAGCAGCGACAAGTATATTCAGTTATTGAAGGGAGTGGAAATGTATAAAGAATGTGTAGCCCAGTGTGATTGGTGTACAGGGAGTTTGAGATGAGATGAAGCTGGAAAGGGAACAAGATTTCAGAGGTCCTTGAATGCCATGATAAAGATTTCGAGATTTGTCTTCAAAACAAAACAAAACAAACACCTATCCTTTGATTTTTGCTTAAGCAGGTTTGGACATAATCTAATTTGCTTTTTCCAAAGGAAATTGATTGCAGTGTAGTGGATAGACTCGGGAGGTGAGGGACAGTGGCAGGCAGACCAGGTAGGGTCACTGCAGTAATCCATGTGAGAAACAAGAAGGCTCTCAAATAAGAAGGCAGCAAAGAGAGTGAAAGAGTACGTCATTTCAGGTGTAGATCACAGAGGCTTCAAACAAATGGGATAAGGGGATAAAGAAGAAAGAAGAATCAAGGGTGAAATTCAGGTTTCCAAATCAGATAACTGTGTGGGTTGTTGTATCATTAATTCATATTAAAAACATAGGGGGTAGATACGTTTGCTTTGGGGGAATATGGAGGAAGGGGAAAGGTAGAGATGCCACTCTTGCCTAGAATAATCCTTGGCTCAATGGCTGGCCGTTGGTCACCACCCCCTAAAGCAGTATCAAGAGGCAAGGTCATTTCTACGGCCAACATGGGGAATTAAGCATAGTTCAGCCAAAAGAAGCCTGCACGAACCATTCTGGTAACAACCAACACCTTAGTATGGGTTCTTTCAGGTCTAAGCTACCTGAGTAGATTGACATTTCCTCTCTTGTTAGGAGGGAGATAGTGGCCCCAATTCTTCACTCATTTCTGTATCCATACCCTTTGCCATGTATCTTTGCAGTGCCTCCCACAGAAGACAGAGTGTACTTTCCTGTCCCATGACTTTGAGTTTGATGAATGAGATGTTAGTAGACAGGATGCAAGCAAAGACCTGTGCTTGTGCAATGGGACTTCCTTGCTCTTTTGTATTTTACTTTTCACCATTGGGAATACTTTCCCTGGGTAGATATTTCCCTTTACCCACATTCTACGAGAAACATTCAAGAAACAGAGCCAATCCAGCAGCCATAGCCTGAAGCCAAACCACCTAGGCCCACATGTGGAAATAATTATGCCACCACGGGGTTTTGGCGTGTTTTGTTACACAGTGAAAACTAACTGCTACAGCCGTTGGGTGAACTATATGGTTATGGGCAGTGATCCTCTCAGCTCCCATACCAGTTCTTCAGCCAGCTGGGTTGAGAGTCCGGCAGAGCCCCCAGCACGTCAAACGCTGGTCTGAACAGCAGCTGCAGTGGTGACCACTGAAGTTAGATCTATTCACATTTATTTTGTGACCTTCATGGATTTTCAGCCATTTAAAGAGCATTCACTTCTACTAATGAATGGCATTGTGCTTGTATTTTACAGATCACTAGGAACAGAACTTCCGCCACCAGGAGTAGACTTTTCCATACCTTACTTACTCCTGAATCAAGAAATTGTTCCTCATTTGAATCTCAGTTTCTTATTCTATCCTGAGCCTTAAATTCTTTAATTTTGTGTGTGTGTGTGGTGGGGGGAGTGGGTAGGGAAGTGGAGCATGGGCTTGGTTAATTTTGTTTTCCAGAAATGTAGACTATCTGGTCAGATGCCAACTTTAAATTCTTGAAGAGAAGCATTAAGTAAACTTTTGGCCTTTCTTTCTCTGGGTAAACAAGCCAAACTCATTTAACCTTTCCTCAGGGGTTGAATTTGCTGATTATTTGACTGTTTCTCTGCTCTTTTCTGAACCTTTTCTACTTCGTTATATCTCTTCTAAGTTATAAAGACCAAAATTGGACATGGTCTTTAGATCTGAACTTGTGCTGAGTACAATCTTTTTACTCCAGGGTCTTTGAAACAGTGCCAGGTCAGAAACATCAGGAACTGGCTCTCACTGCGGGTATAACAGAGGGTTTGTGCTCTCCTTGGGTTTTCCAGCCACCCCTGGTGGTCCTCAACTTGTACCTTTGGCAGTGATTTTTGATACCTCAAAATCTTAATCTGTATATGGTCCTTGCCATGATCACTCCAAGTTGTTGATGATTGCTATTTTTTATTTTTTATTCCTTCTGCTGAGACTCGGATCTGTAATTGAGATTTGGGATTTCAAAAGTTAAAGAAAGAGAGCCACATTAAATAATTAGAATGAACACATACCATTCTTATAATACTAATCAAAGATAGGTAAGCACTAAGTATAACTAATTTACTAAGATACATAAGAATAAATATTAAGTTAGGTACTAAGTAGAAATATTATACTAAGATAGTTAAATACTACCATAACTTCATAGCCTGCCCAAAGGAAAACTGCAAACTGACATAATTGGTCACTTTTGTAAAGGGAGCCCCTCAAAAAAATGAGATGAGGAAAATTAACAGCAACAATAGTATATAAGAATAACAGCTAACATGTATTGATTACTAATAATGTTCCAGGCACTGTACTGTTTTCATATCTTAGGTTTGGTTCCCCACAACAAGATTCATAGATAAGGAATTCGTGTGAATGGTTAATTCAGTTGTGTTCCCAGGGCAAAGCAGGACAGAGAAGAAAAAGAAGTCAAGTAAGTATGCAATTTCAGGCAAATCCCACTGTAGAGCAAAATCACTTGTAGAGAATTACTGGTATAAAGGAATCAGGGTGGTGTGGTATTGGTGGCAAAATGAACAAATAGATCAGTGGGAAAGAAAATCCAGAAATATATACACATATGGCCAACTGATGTTCAACAAAGGGGCAAAGGTGATTCAGTTAAGAATGATAGTCTTCTTAACAAATGATGCTGAAACAAGTGGTTGTCAATATGCAATAAATTAAAATAAATGAAAAATAAGGAACTTCAACACATACTTTACATTGTACACAAAAATAACTAAAAATGAATCATGGGCTTAAATGAAAAACTGAAAACTATGAAATTTCTTAAAGAAAACAGAAGAAAAGTCTTTGGAACCTTGGATTGGACAGAGCTTCCTTAGACAAGCACCAAGAGCACAATCCATAGAAGAAAAAATTGTTGGGTATTAAGGAGGACACATACTGCATGGAGCACTGGGTGTTATATGCAAACAATGAATCATGGAACACTACATCAAAAACTAATGATGTACTGTATGGTGACTAACATAACATAATAAAAAAAAGAAAAGATTGTTATACTGTACTTCATCAAAATTAAGAACTTCTGCTCCTTGGAAGACTCTGCTAAAAGGAAAAAATCAAGCCACAAACTGAAGAGAAAATATTTGTAAATCATTTCTGATAAAGGACTTGTACTCACAAGATAAAAAGAACTCTCAACATTCAGTTATAAGAAAACAACCCAGTAAAAATTGACAAAAGATTTGAAGATATATAGATGGCAGATAAATGTTCAAGATCATTAGTCTTCAGGTAAATGCAAATTAAAACCACAAGGAGCTATTGCTTCATGTCTACTAGAATGGCTATAATAAAATACACACAATCACAGGTGTTGGTGAGAATGTGGAGAAAGTATAATTCTCGTGAATTACTGGTGGGAACGTAAAATGGGACACCCACTTTGAAAACTATTTTGTGATTTCTTGAAAAATTAAGCATACATTTACCATGTTACCCAGCCATTCCACACGGGGACGTCTAAGAAACAGAGAGAGGGAGAGAGGGGAAGGAATGAAGGAAGGAAGAAGAAACAACCCAAATGTCCACCAACTGGTGAATAGGTAAATAAGATGTGTTATAACCATATAATGGAATACTCTCCAGAACATAAAAGCAACTAACTATGATATATGCTACAGCATGGGTAAATTTCAAAAACATTATGGTAATTGAAAGAAGCCATATGCAAATGGTCATATGATTCCTTCTATATAAAATGTACAGAAAAGGCAAATCTGTAGAGAAAAAAATCTGTTTGAATCGACTATGACTGGGGGTAGGAATAGGGATTAACCACAAACAGGCATGAGAGATTTTTTGGTGGGATGGGGATGATGGAAATATTCTAAAACTGGATTGTGGTAATGGTTGCATAGCTGTAGATTTTCTAAAAATCATTGAATTGTACACTTAAAATTGGTACATTTTTATGGTATGTAAATTATACATCAGTGAAGCTGTTTTTTTAAAAGAAGATCATATTGTATATATAATTTTGCATTCCATTCTTTTCACTAAAAACCATACCATAAATATTTGTTAATGTCGTTAAAGACAATTTCTTGAAACATCTTTCTAATAATTACTATTTTTAATACACATATCCAAAATTTATGTAATAAATTAGATTTAGATTATTAGAATTTAGATTATTAATAATTTTTTAAAATAATGTTTTGTTTATTTTCTTTGTGCATATTAATTGTGTGACCTCATATATGTTAACTTCTCTCAACTTTAATTTTCTGATAGGAAAATGGGCATAATTAATGCTATTCCTTCTTCTTAGGTAAAATATGGTTGTTCTAAGCATTGTATGAAGCACTTAGCATGATAATGGCAAACACCAACTAGAAGTTAGCCATCGTTACTGTCATCAGCAATCATTATAAAACCTGAAATTTATGATTATTTTTCAGAATAGAATCATAGAAGTGAAATCTCAGGATTCATTTTTATAAAAGCACTGTCCTTGGGCGCCTGGGTGGCCCAGTCAGTTAAGCGTCCACCTCTTGATTTTGGCTCAGGTCGTGATCTCAGGGTCATGAGATCGAGCCCCACCTCAAGCCCCACATCTGGCTCTGTGCTCAGTGGGGAGTCTGCTCAAGATTCTTTCTCTCCCTCGTACCCCTCCCTCCCATGTGTCGTTCCTCTCTCTCTCAAATAAATAAATCTTAAAAAAAATAAAAGCACTGATCTCCAAATTAGAAGTAGGCAAACACATTCTTGTCTCTGCCCCTTTTTTCTGGGATACTGAAAACCAAGAATAGTTCCTTAGATTCTTGCTCAGATGCTTCGGAGAGTTCCATGATTCTAAGTGTCTCAGTTTCTCCAACCAAAACCTGTCAGTCCTGTGATTTCCCTCCCATTGGGGGTAAACTGGTGGCCTTGGATAAAAATATTGGACAAAATGACCATAATAAATTATATTCTTCCTCATAGGTAGCATAGTTGCCTTTTCATAAGGATCACTAGTGTCTCAGTAGATACAGAGACTTGGAACATGGGGTCTTCAGGATTCCCTACTGACTGGGAGAAAGTGTTGATCATTGTGGGTTCCAATCACAGACCATTTTGCATGTGGTTATGCTGCCCGAATTCCGTAGCACTGTGTACAAGACCCTCCATCCTTTACCCCTTATTTACTTCTCCAGCTCTCTCTCTCTTGCTACCACCTCCCTCCAGCATAACACTAAAATCAAACCGTAGGCCCTGCCATTCCCTGAAATGTGCTGTTTCCTCTCCCATAAGCCTTTGTACATGATGTTTCCTTGCCTTGAGCCCTAGCTAGGCATCCCTGCCTCCTTCGTTTGACTGACTCCTATTTGTAATTCTGACTCCATCTTAAATACTACGTCTTCTTGGAAGTCTTCTTGTCCCCAAATCTGCGTTTGGTGCTCCACCTTGAAGCTCCGGTGGCACCCTATCATTACCCTTACTGGATTTAAATTGCCTGTTTATTTGCCTTCTTCCTGATCACATCATGTGGCAGCCGGGGGGTTGCATCACTCTGATCTCCCTTCAAGAAAGAACTTGCTATTTAACTGCAAGGAGAGCAGTTAGCTGACAGCCTCCAGCTGTTAGTGCCTTCCAGATCTACTTCGACTTTCAAGTTAAGGCCTTGGTCTTTTGGGGCAGCCCCAACCAAGGACTGAGCATAAGGGGGTACTGGGGCTAATGCAGGGCTTCTGGTGGGAAATCTCTGGGCTGCCTGAGACTTCGTCAGCTCTGCATTGTGGTCTGAGACTCTCTCTCCCTCAGCCAGTGCTCAGAGACATTGATTGTATGAGACTCTGAACTTTCTTCACCCCATTCACGGGGTAGAAAAACCCTGAATTTGGGTCTCATCTTCTGTCCTCTCTCTCTCTCTCTTTTTAAGATTTTATTTATTCATTTGACAGAGAGAGCACAAGCAGGGGAGTGGTGGCAGGCAGAGGGAGAAGAAACAGGCTCCCTACTCCAGGGAGCCCCATGAGGGACTTGATCTCAGGACCCTGGGATCATGACCTGAGCCGAAGGCAGATGCCTAACCGACTGAGCCACCCAGGCGCCCCTCTGTTCTCCTTATTCATAATACAACAAGCAGATCTTCCGCAGGCCAAAGAGGATTTGCCTCAGTATACTTACTCTCTCCTCTTTCCTTCCATGGTGTCATATCTGCTTTTAGGGAGAAAGGGTTTCCTCAGCCTTTCAGTTCCAGGATGTTACTTTCCAATACCTCTTGCTCTCCTAACTTTGTCACTGCATCCACTCTCTGGTTAACCCAATTAACACAGACTATAAGCTCTCTGAAAGTGAGGGTTATATGCTTATGCAAATTGTATCTTCAGCTCCCAGAACAACGCACAATAGGGTCTCAATAAATAACTATGACCGAATGAATGACTGAATGAATGCTCAAGGTAGTGTTCAACATGATGTAATGTCTTGATCCTGTACAGTTCACAGATGCTGGTCAATAGTCAAGAATATTCTCATTTGGGGGCACCTGGGTGGCTCAGTTCGTTAAGCGTCTGACTCTTGATTTCAGCTCAGGTCAAGATCTCAGGGTCGTGAGATCAAGCCCTGCATTGGGCTCTGTGCTGAGTGTGGAGCCTGCTTAAGATTCTGTCTCTTCCTCTCCCCCTTCTGGCCCCCCCCCACACACGTTCTTTCTCTCTCTCTTGCTCTCTCTCTAAAAACAAAACAAAACAAAAAAAAGAATATTCTGATTTGAAGACTCAGATTCATACATAAAATGCATTGCAGGAATGATATAATTGTGCATTTTCAAGTGGGTATTTTCCAATGGTTGGATTTATGCCAAATATGTAATTTACCCTTTAGGATAATCCCATGGGCTAATGTAGCTGAGTATGAGTCATAGTAGATATTTGTACTTAAAATTACACAATAGCTATAAAATTGTTATTTACTATCAAAATAGCAAAATTTAAATATTACTGCTTATGCCTGGAAATCTCATCTAAATGTTTTATAGAATAAAAATCCAAAGGCATTAAAATCTTTCAAACTCTAGGCTCTATTCATTTGGTACTTGTCACACTACCATCTCTATGCAGTGTGTAGCTGGCTAGCTCCCCCAGTAGATGGTGAACTCCTTGAGGGCAAGCATGCTGTGCACTTCTCTGTACCCCATCCCTCCCCCCCTCACCTAGCCCCCAGCATCTACAAGGTCTGCGTGTACTGAATAACAATGGACTTCACATACCAGCTCCATCACTTGCTGATTGTGACCTTCAACTTCTAAAACTCATCTTTGTTTCTCCCACCTTTGCCCCTCTCATAAGAACTAGTAGTGAGATGTGGAGATGTTTGCTCTCATCTCGGTCCCGCCTTCTCTCCCCACACCTTCCTTCTCCCACTCTTCCTTGCTCACCCCTTCCTCTTCTGATTTTTTTCCTTCCTTCCTTCCTTCCTTCCTTCCTTCCTTCCTTCCTTCCTTCCTTCCTTCCTTCCTTTCTTCCTTCCTCCCTCCCTCCCTCCCTCCCTCCCTCCCTCCCGGCTCCATCTTTAATACTTCCTTCCTCCCTTTCTCCCTCCCTCCCTCCCCTCCTTCCTTCCTTCCTTCCCTCCTTCCCTCCTTTTAATCCCCAAGCATTTATTAAATGTCTACTATGTCCCAGGCACTATGCTAGGTGCTTTGGAAGCAACAGTGAATAAAGCAGACATGGTTTATGTCCTCTTGGACACTCACAGTAAGGGGGGAGGCTATCAAAAATAATAACCCAAATAACGAATATGTACAATAAAGTTAGAAGTGAAGGGGGGTAATGGGCCAAAAAAAATGCCTCCTTCTCAAATGATATCTGTGTAAATCCCTGGAGCCTGTGAATATGACCTTATTTGGAAAAATGGGTCTTTGCAGATGTGATTAAGTTAAGGATCTTAAGATAAAAGAAACAACACTGGGTTATCTGGGTGAGTCCTAAATGGGGCCCTGCCAACAGTTTGATTTTGGATTTCTGGCCTCCAGAGCTGTGAGCAAACTCCCTGCTGTGGTTTTAAGCCAGTAAGTTGGTCATAATTTGTTACAGCAGGCCACAGGAAACAAACGCAAGGGGATGTATAACCAATGTGTTCTACTCTAGGCTGGGGGACCCAGAAAAGACTGCATAGACTTTGTCCTGCTCATGTCTTCCTGCCTTCTGCGTTCCATAATGCTTTAGAATATTGCCTAATTTTTCTGGAATCAATGTTCTTTCCCCTCTGGTTGGCACACTCCCACCTTTCCCTTGCCCAGAAAGTTGGGGGTTAATTCTCATAGGTTTGATTTGAACCCCCTTTGCTATAGATTCTCTGAGGTCTATACTCCATATTTCTAGAAAATTACCACTGGGCGCCTGGGTGGCTCAGTTGGTTAAGTGACTGCCTTCGGCTCAGCTCATGATCCCAGAGTCCTGGGATCAAGTCCCACATCAGGTTCCTGGCTCAGCGGGGAACCTGCTTCTCCCTCTGACCCTCTCCCCTCTCATGCTGTTTCTCTCTCTCTCTCTCAAATAAATAAAATCTTTAAAAAAAAAAAGAAAATTCCACTAAACTCCTTCAGCCTGGGTATTTATAATACAGATAGACGGAAGTTGCTATGGTACGCTTTGCCAGCAAGTGCTATTCCCTAACTTAGCATGCCGTGATGTGGTGCAAGGGGCACAGGTACGGATCATGAGTCCTACATTTTAATTCAGCTTCTGATGCCGGTTGATCATATGATGTATGGTCAGACAGGTTATTTAGGCTGCAGTGTCCTCATGTGTGAAACGAAGACTTGGGAGGGATTTAATCATAAAGTTCTCTTCTGGCTTTAAAAATAATCATAATTCCATAGTCAAATCTTTTTACAGTTGTGAAAAAATGATGTAAATTGACTTAAGAGTCCTATAAAACTAATTCTGTAAATAAGAAGTCTACAAAGGGGCCCTTCCGGTGGCTCAGTCTGTTAAGCATCTGACTCTTGATTTCGGCTTAGCTCATGATCTCAAGGGCTTATGAAATCAAGCCCCGCGTTGGGCTCTGCAGCTGAGCGTGGAGCCTGCTTCAGATTCTCTCTCTCTCTGCCCCTGCCCCCCTCCACCAACTGGTGCTCTCTTTCTCTAAAAAACAAGAAAACATAAAAAAGAAAGTAGTCTGCAAAACATTATCTAAAAGGAAGAGGACTTGAATTCACAGGTGCTGGGTGTCTGTTGGTCTCAGCCACCCAAATGATTACCAATATCAGATGTACAGGTAATCACAGGTCTTGGCTGTGCCCTCAAAACATAAAACTCAAATTCAGCCCTAGGGAATTCACTGGTTTTTGTTCCTAATGTCATAGTTTCTTAGTGTAGTATCCATGGGTAAGCTAAAACAAGTAGTATGAACTAAGTTATTCAACCAGAAGAGGTCCCCTATCACACTTCTTAAATCATATTGGCAGTAAATAGGTCCTAATCCAAGCCTGCTATGGATTATTCATCATTCCAACAAATCTCTGTGTCTGTGCTTTAGGCAGAACAAGTCTAAATATGCCTCTTCTTCCCTCACTCTCCTCTCTCTCTGCACCCCCCACACAAGGTATATGACACAGGATAGTATTCATCACTGCAGGGATCAGAAATGTACAAGACATGTATGGTCCTTGCCATCAAAGAGCTTACTTATGCAAAGGTAGCCGAGCATTGTATTGTAAGGGCCAATGTAGGAGTGCTTGAATTTGTTATAGAAGCAGAAAACAGGAAACAAATACTCTGGTCTGTTACACTGGAATCTAGCCCATGGATCTAAGCTGTCCAATTTACCATTGTGTTCCTAGTGCCTAGGCCAGTTTGCCCATTAAAGTAAGCACTCAACAGATGTGAATTGAATGGTCTAAAGTGGGTAGGGATGGTCAGGGGAAGGTTCCAGCATAAGAGAGACTTGAGTTAGGGTTTGAAGCATCGAGAGACATTAGATGATATAAGGCAAGAGAGCTGATCTAGAGGAATAGAAGCGAAGTTGCTGAAGTAGACCCTGCATAGAGATAAAAGTAGAATTTGGCTGCAGAGTTAATGCTGAGATGGGTTCTTCAAAGGTTAGTATCATTTCAGTTCATGACTTCTACGCTGTTGAAGAGTCAGAATCTGCATCTAACATTTGTTAATTTGGGCAGTGGAAACAGAAGTTTCAAGGGCCTAGGAGAGATGCATGGCCTCCCACTGTGGCTGACTTGCAAAAACTGTCCTAATCGGGTGCCAAGGTTTTTATGTGTCTCTACAATCTCTGAATGTATAGTGAAAATCTTTTGGGTGACAAGTTTGGTATGGCTCTCTGCTGCTGCCCCTAAAAAGGTCTTGTTTCATGGTACAATGAGCTGAAGTTGTCATCCTAGAACATATACCATCGAGAACTGTCCCAAGGAGAGTCTTTTTTCCAAAGTTTTCCAGCAACAGTTGTAAGGTATGACCAGTACCATGTTCAGGACCATGACTCTTCCTAGCCCTCCTTTCTTCTTCTCCTTGGATATGGTTCTCTAGATCTGAACGCCCAAATATGGTCTTTCTTCTTTGCTCACATCCTAATAATTTTCATGGAGTCAAGTGGAATCACAAAGATAAATTAAGTAGGATGATGCTCCATTTAAAATCCCTATGGCTTCTGCTAGTCACTGAATTGGGACTAACACTCTTACTCTTCATGCCAAAACTATGAGTTCCTTCCTATCTCATTCCTGTCCTCTTAACCTCCATCTCAGCTTCTGTGCTTGTATTTTTGCCTCATGGAAAGTTAAACATCAGGTTATCTGGTGGAAGGCAGCTTGGTGTATAGGACATTGGCTCAAAACCGAAGACCTTGGTTTGAGACTAATGCTGTTACTGATGAGTTATCTGGCCCTCGCCTGCCTAGGCTTCATTTTCCACTTGGTGATACAGGAATAATAAAACCTAACCTGTCATCCTCACAGAGTTATGAAGAAGAATCTAATGAGATCATACACCTGACAGCCTTTGCAAAATGTAAGACACATGAGATGTAAGGATGTTTTCATTTTTGAGTCTTCTCTAAGCATATAGCACTCTGAATTTACTAAGTATTTCTGTTCCATTATACAAATAGCTACTGAAATCCCAAGACTTTCATAAAACCTGAATCAGGAAAATATTGACAGTATCTCTTGAGTTTCACAATCTCTTAGAATTTCTATAACTTATCTTTTATGCCAGTCCCTAAATTTATTCTTGCCTCTGCGACTAACACCCTGGAGAGCTCAATAAATGTCTGTTGAATTAATGTATGAATGATTCCATGTCTGTTAGTCAGGAGAGTCTAGGCTGTGCTGAAATAACAGGTAAGCCCTGAAATCTCACTGAGGTAGCCCAGCAAAACTCATGTAAAATCTGATGCAGATCAGTGGGGCAAGATGAGGCCTTCAATGACTCAGAGGTCCAGAGTTCTTCTGTATGTGAATCAAGACATGGTTTCCAAGGTTTCCTGCAGGGAAGGAAGAGAAAGATGGAGAAAGCTCAGAGCTCTTAACCGCCCTATCCTAGAAGTGACACATGTCATTTCCACTCATAGCCTGTTGGCCAGAACTAATCACACAGACTGATCCAAACTGCAAATCCAAACAGAGAATGCAGGGGAGCAAATGCTGAGTGATGACTTCTCTGTGACAGTACCCTCCCTCACAATGAGTCATTGCCTGCTACATCCCAGATCCTGTTCTCAGCACAGGGAAACCGCAAGACACAAGACAGAGACTCCCAGATTCTGTGGAGGGGATGCTGAGGTGGGAGTGTGAAAACACGTTGGCTGGGCACTAGTATTCCAGCACCGTGTACTCTCTAGTCTTCCACTCCAGTTGTTCAGTCTTCTACTTCAGTTGTGCTGTTTTCGAGAGTGTCCAAGTTTTTTAAAGAACAGGACTGGGACCATTCTAATAGATCTGTGCTGCTCCCTGGGAAGTGGGAATTGCTTCTCTTGCTTTCGCTCCTCTGTCATGAAGTTCAGAAGCCTCTGTGGTTTCAGTTGGGAGGAGGAGAGAGGGAAGGAAGGCTGAGAGGCAGCGCCTTCCAGCTGGACTTGTTTAGATTGGCACGTTCTCTGTAAGCAGCCGTGACTCCAGAGCTGCCGGAAAATGTGCTTATCACCCTAGGGGGTTGAGCAGGAAGGGGAAAGTCTCAGCTGATAGAGTTTGCATGAGAGCTAATGGAAAAGGGGTCTCAGTCTTTTGGTGGATAAGCAGGAGGAAGACGTGGGGGTCTGGCTTTAGGGGTGTGAGCGAGCTGTGATAGCATCATCTCTACCCTAGCTGGCAGAATGAAAGCCATTGTTAGTTTCCATTGGATGAATGGGAGAAGCATGCTGTTACATTTCCTTCTCCTCCGGTTTCTTGTGACAGTCCTTTCCTTCTATCTCTGGAGTTCCCTTCAGCTTAAAGGAAATATTTTTTTTTTTTTTTTATCACCTGCCAAAACCCTGACACCAGTTGCTGAGCTGACTTCACCCAACATGACTTGCTCCTCTCATGCAGATGAGTGTTTCTTGATTCCCTGCCCCGCACTTAGTTCTTATACTAGATACCAAGAGCATCCATCACCACACCTCTCTCTCCAGTTTTCCTTACACCTCACAGACCAGAAAGCTGAAAACTTCATCCCCCAGCCTGTCCTCGCTGTTAAGTCTAGATGCAATTTAGGGCTTGCCAATGAGACGTACTCTCCTGAGACTGGTCAGTAGAAAGTCCAGTCCTCTTCAGTGTGGGTGTTGGCTGAGGCACATTCTCATCAAGTGGGAGTGTTTGCAATGACCAGGACAGCTGGTCTGGGAGCCAGAATTGATGCTGCAGAGCAGTGGTGATGGTGAGAGTGGTTTTCCTGCACTTCCTCAATGAGGGGGATGGGGGGTGTTGGGGGGTGGGGACAGCTGCTGAAGAAGCCGGGAAGCCTTGCGGTGGCCCCAGTTTTCGGTTCTTGTCTTCCTTTTTGTAACCAATTTTGTAACTTCATTTCCCTATTTTAAATCCTATTCTACTTGAAATACCTGGAGTGGTTTCTATTGCCTGCACTAATTTTCCTAACCTATGCAGCGCTTTTACACACTCTCTCACTTAGAAATGCACCGACGACAGCCTTCCCAGAGTCACTCACTCACAGGCGATCACAATCCATATTCCAAGACCCATGCTTTTATCACTACTCCATGCCACCGCCTTCCTTATTGTTTATATTCCAAATCATGTTTCCTTCTGTTCACTCTGTCCCTCATTCCTGCATCTCACGCAGATGTCCATCCCGTACCTCTTCCTGTTGGCTCATTCTAATATTGATATTTACATTTCCCCTCTAATCTTATCTCCACAAGAAGAGAAGAAAGAAGTTAGCTTTTATGGTCAAGAGAAATGCTTTCTATACTTTTGCAACCACTCTTCATGTGTATTCTTAATGTTTGTTGGGTGGCACTATGTTAACCTATGGAATATAAGATCACAGTAAAGAAGGGAAACCTTTGTTTCTAAATTTAAGCTGATGCAGGCGCCTAAGTGGCTCAGTCGTTAAGTGTCTGCCTTCGGCTCAGGTCATGATCCCAGGGTCCTGGGATCGAGCCCCACGTCGGGCTCCCTGTTCGGCAGGAGACCTGCTTCTCCCTCTCCCACTCCCCCTGCTTGTGTTCCTGCTCTCGCTCTCTCTCTGTCAAATAAATAAACAAAATCTTAAAAAAAAATAAATTTAAGCTGATGCTTCTTCTCACACCCTGATAATTGAATAAGGCTGTAGGGTAATTATTATAAGCACTTGTGGGAGACAGGAAGAGGAGCCACCAAAGAAATGAGGGAGGAAAAGGAGGCAAGAGGAAACCATGCAAGAATTTATCCCTACGGCAAGCCCTGGGTTTTCTTCCTTGTTGACCTTTGCAAAGATCAGCCCTTTGCTTTATTTTTTTTTTTATTAGAGAAAGAGAGAGAGAGAGAGAGAGCATGAGTAGGAGGGAGAGGGAATCACAGGGGCTCCATCCTGAGATCCTGAGTTCAGGACCTGAGCGGAAACCAAGAGTCAGACATTCAAGTGACTGGCCACCCAGGTTCCCCACCCATTTGCTTTATTTTTCACGTCTCTAAAGTCTCCTGCCATTGTTCCCCAGCAGACATCAAAGTGACCCCCCAACACACACACACAATTTACACACCTGCAGCTAGCCTAGGGGAGAAACAACCAGGAGCAAAGATACCAGCTGTGCATATCACCAGTTTTCCTCAAAGGGAAACCTCAAAGTAATTTTCAAAGTTTAAAGGAAACTTGCCAATCTGGAAGCTGCTGGAAGAATCCAACATTATACCTAATTTCTTTCCAGTCTAAGCGGAGAGACTTGAAGGAGAAGCTGTATTTCCCTGGATGGAGAATACCAGGGAAATCAGAACTCAGTCTGAGCAACTGGATTTGCAACTGGAAAAGCTTCTCTGGGTGGCAAAGTTCGGTATCCTTAACTTCTACCCTATGGTTTTCCCACTAGATCTGGTCCCAGGTGTTGGTACTGGTTCCAGCTTTCAGTTCATGAGGACTGGTGTGAGGATCAACAAAGAAGCCAGCTTCGGACTGAAAACAGGCAGGTGAGCAAAGTGTGGGTGGGGCAGTGGAAGGGAAGGGAGGGAGAGGGTGTTGTGTGGGAGGAGGGAGGGTCCCAGGAAGCACAGGAAGGAAGAAAGCAGACATAAAGAACATTTCTGCAATGGAAAGATCCCGTCCAAGCCTCTTTAAGTACTGACCTGATAAACACTTATCCTATTTATTACTTGGATCTCTCATTTTTGCGCTGATCAACGGGCAAGTCCTTTAGAACTGTCATTTTTCCTGTGCCTACTTGGTTTCACAATTCGATGCCAGTCCCTCCAGTCTCTGTGTGGTCTCTGGACCATCAGTGACCCCTAGGAGCTAGGTAGAAAGGCAGACTCTCAGGCCCCACTCTGGCCACACTAAATCAGAACCCGCATGTTAACCAGATTGCCGTATTATTCTCGGGGGCATGAAAGATTGAGGCGGTGTAAATCCAGAAATGAAATGAGGAAAAGAGAGTGACAGTGAGTGAGAGAGTGAGTCTGTGAGCCGGAGTATGCACTTGCCATATGCTCTACTTTTTGAGAGCCTAACAGAGGTTAGGCAGTAGCTGGGCTGGCGGTGGGCCATCACAAACCAGGAAAACCTGGTGAGATCCTCAGCCCAGGGGTCTGAAAGTTCAGTGTGCCTCAGAATCACGTGGAGAGCTTGTGAAAACATAGATCGCTAGTTCCTCCCTCCCTCTTCCCGAATTTCTGATTCAGTAGTTCTAGGGTAGGCCTGAGAATCTGAATGTTTAGCCCATTCCTAGGTGATGCTGATGGTGCAGATCCAGGGACAACACTTTGAGGACAAGTGCCCTAAGCCATGAAGATATTCAGATAAAAGAATCTCCCTTCTACAAATTATTTGGGATAATTATGGTCTCAAATCCCCTATTGGATTTGCCATTGGAGACCAGACCACTTTACAATGACTTCCAGAAAGAGGCCCTCGTGGGAAAGCCCTGATGCATTTCGACCAGCTGTGTTGGGTTGAGAGCTAATTAGGAGGGAAGCAAGCTAGAATTGTCCTGCTTTCCCAGCCGTGTTATCCAGCAAACCCAGAGACAGTGGGTTGGTAAAGAAAATTACACAGATGCGACCCGGAAGCTGCCATTTCATTGGGGAAGGTTTTGCCTTTTCATTACAAGAGAAAGCTAACATTTCCCATCTTTCCTTCCACCAAAAGTAGGCACGCATATAAAACCGCAGTCAATTTCTTACAATTTAGTAACCTCAGTACCAAACAATTATATTCTGGGACATGAGAAACAGCTGTTGTAACATTAGAGCTCGAACAGTTCCATCTCAGCTATTTAAAGGGATAAAAGAGCCAATATTTTCATTCCCTTGTGATATTATCAAGACATGATAAACAACCAAGACTATAGTATTAATTACATTAATTTGGAGAGGAGAGAGACCACTTTAATTGCTCTAAGCTGGAGAATAATTTTTTATGGGCAGACAATCATTCCATAAATTCACATTAGAAAGGGTACTTTGTCTTTTTCTATCAGCAGCAAAACTTCTGGAGGCAAAAAACAGCCACCACCCCCATTTAAGATGGATTTCAATAGGAAAAAAATTCCCACCGTTGCCATGTATTATTTATTGAACTCTGACACGTTGAGCTATCTGATGGAAACAAACATGGGGAAAGCATTTGTCTTGAAATAATTCATAATCTGAAACAGGAAGTAGGATTAACACAGCTAGATTTAAATACTTGCTCACACATAGAATGGATACAGAGTATGCCACCTCCCTCTCAGGGTTGAGAAGACCAAACGAATGATGGACATCAAAATGCTTTATAAGCTGTAAGAGCAGAAAAGGAAAGAGAAATATCATTTATTGAGTGCCTACTACATGGGGCACTGAGCCAGGTGCTGGACTTATATAATCGTATTTTCATATTCATAAGAAATCTCAGAAAGAAAAATAAAAACATTAGAAAATGAGACTGTAATAAGTAGGTAACAAAAATGCCAATTCTGTCAGTGTGGAAATTATTCAGATAAATTGTATCACTCAGGCTAATGAATGGGATATGCAGGAGAGGTACCCTCTCTCACCCCAACACACACAGTAAATATTTGTTGTTTAATAAGTGCTCACATCCTGAAATCACCCAAACATATTCTGTAGTTTTGATAATGAAAATATACCCGAGTAAATCTGTCTCCTAAGGTTCCTTGGATTAAAACCTACATCTGGCTCCAGCAGTTGGCAATGGAAGGGGAGGATTTAAGACGGCTCCAGGAGGGGGCTCCTAAGAGCTGTTGAATGCAGCCAGTGGTCCTGTGGCTTTGCACTAGCCATTTGTAATTTTGTGCCCAGCGGACTCTCTCCAGGTTTCTAGAAATACTTGTTCTAGAAACTCTCTATAAACACTGCTAACAGTGTTGCACTTTGCCAGGTCCCTGCCCCACCCACCCCGGCACCAGTTGCTTCCAGAGTTACTATGGAGCCGAGGTGGGAATAGGTCTTTCAGTCCTCTGAATGCTCTGGAAACGTATTTGAGGATAAGAGCAGTTCAACACCCCATTAGTAATACTCACACTAAGGAAGAAGGGATTGGAAGAAGTCTAAAGAGCACACTAGGATTGTGCATTCCCCAGTTGCTAGAATGGGGGACACTGCTGTCAATGGGAGCACTAACTGGAGTATGAGAAACTCTAAATATTGCAAAGTTCTGAACCATAGGATTTCTTTTTATGAGAAAGATTTTCATAGCTTAAATGTCCAATAGGGGATTGCTTGAGCAAAATGTGGAGCAACTATATGAACACAAAAAATCACGCAGTAAAACTGTGTATATCAGTATGAAATAATGTGTGAAATATACTGTAAGAGAGGATGTCAGTTGCAAAGCGGTATTATTCAATATCATCTTACTCCGATTCAAAAATGCATAAATATGAATGGAAAGATGTTTGATGATGAAATTGCAGGTCATTTGTATCATCTCTTTGCTTATCTACATTTTCTAAATTTTCTACAGTAACATATAACTTGTAAAAACAAAGTTTTTTTCTGAACAAGTGTTATTTTTTTAGCATCAGGATACTAATAAATAACATTTTTTTCTGAAGCTTACTACAGTACACGGTACTTTATTCTTGTTAGGTCATTTTCTCCTCACAATGGTATTCTGAGGGTATTCTTTAATGAGAGGAGGTGTTCCCCCCAACAAAGCAAATGGATCGATGCTAATTGTAGATTTGCATTTCTTTCTACCATGCCTCAGTCATCTGGAAATTCAACTCTTCCTGACTTCCACCCACAGCCTCCATTTTGGAAAAAGACAAATTAGGAAGATTTGTTGAGGAGGTTGCTGGTATAGAAAAGGTGGTGACTGTAGATATAGATCAACTATATGCGTATACCTGTCACAGAGTCCCAAGTTATTGTAGCAAAACAGCTTTTTCTAAGTGAAGGCAAATGGAAGGTTATGCAGATAATACTAAAATTGCTTTCAAAGAAATATTTTTATTTTAGTTTAAATATACAAATGGATGCAATAGGGTATATTCAAAAAGCTAGACACACTGTAGCCCTGAGAAGCAACTAGACCCCAAACCAATAGATCTTCCAGGAGCCCTCAAGCATGTCCATACCCAAATGACCCACCTCCCCGCTAAATGCCATTTACTCTCATTTTAGGACGCCCCGGAGAGATGACAGTATGACCCACATTTCTTTGGGGTTTGTTGTTAACCCGCTTTTAAAATCTTGATTTTCATAAACACAAATAACTGCAGAAGAAACCATCTGTGGCCTCCCCATTATCCGTTTTTCTTTCCTGCTAACACAATCCATATCTTGTTTGGGTATTGAGTAACATGCTAGGGAAAGTAGGCTCAGCTCTGATGGACTGTTCTTAGTCTGAGTCAGTGTGATGGTTAAGTTTGTGTCAGTTTGACCGGGCTGTGGGGTGCCCAGATGTTTGACTACACTGGGTGTGTCTGTGATTGAGATTAACATTTGAATCAGTTGACCTAGTAGAGCAGATTGGTCTTCCTGGTGTGGGTGGGCCTCATCCAATCCACTGAAGGACTGACGAGAACAAGGAGGCAGAGTAAAAGCAAATTCTCTCTTCGTGACTGTCTTCTTTTGCCTTTAGAATCAGGTTTGGATTGTGACTGGGACATACACCGTTGGCTCTCCTGAGTCTCCAGCTTGCTGACTGCAGATCTTGGGACTTGTCAGTCTCAATGATCACATAAGCCAATGCCTTAGAATAAATCTCTTTATAAGTAAATATATATATATTTTAATATACATTTTTAGATATAAAAATATATAACATATTTTGTTTATATAATATATATATATTTTAGATATTTAGATATAAAATGATATATATTTTTAAAATATAAAATATGTGTGTGTGTATATATATGTATATATCTATATATATATCTATATATCTTCTATTGGTTCTGTTTCTCTGCAGAACCTGGATGAATACAGCCAACCATGGTCATGGTATTCTCTTTTGCTGGTAACTGGTAACTATGTAACCTGTTTCTGCTCAGTGAAACATAAACAGAATGCTGGGAGGGGGGATGTTCTGGGACAATTGTCCTCTTTACTGAGGAAGAGAACAGCACCAACGGAAGCTGCTGTGGTTCCCCTTGCTTCCTGCTTTTGGTTGGGGTTATGTGAAGACCAAATGCCTGGAGCTGGTGTAGACATACTGTAGCATTATCGCAGATTTCACTGACACATTAAAAATGGCAAAATGATGGCAGGGGGTGGGGCAGTGCCTGGCTGGCTCAGACCATAGAGCATGCAACCCTTGATCTCAGGGTAGTGAGTTTAAGGCCCTCATTGGGTGTAGTTTACCTAATAAATAAATAAATAAATAAATAAATAAATAAATAAATAAAATCAGAAAAAAAGAAAAAAAATGGCAAAGTGGGAAGCCAGAAAACCCTGGATTCTTCCTGGTAGTGCTGCCCTGCTTCATCCACCAATGGCAATTTATAGATGACCCGTTAAGTGGGAGGCTAGTGATAAGACTTTCATTCAAGCCCCTTTGAGTTTGAGTGTGCTGTTACTTGAATCAGAAACTAGCCAGAGCACGAAAAAGTGTAGTTCTCTACTACTATCATATTTTGTTAGTCTGTTTTTTTAAAGTTTGCTCTTTATAAATCATTTCCGCTACAAAATTAGAAACTTTAAAAAATATATCATTTATTGTTTGTAAGATGCTGAAAGTCATCTCTGCAGGAGGACAAGGAATATATAGAAATGTGCATCCCTTCCACCAGTGAAGATGTGTTCATGTTGTGGTTGACCAGACACACACCTGTAGCTGGAGAGGGGGCCCAGAGCTGGCGGCGGTGGGGGAGGGGAGAGAAGACTCCCTCTTTTCTGTTGACCATGGGGCTGTCAGTGCTGCCAAATCACTCTCAGACTTCAGAGTTATTGGAGGAAAAGTCATTTCAGCTTCTAAAGGGTAAAACTGGTTTTCTTTGGCAGTATAGTTTCATAGTAAATTTCATCTTTTCTTGCCCAACAAGAGAAACCTTTATTTTAAAAGGTTTAAAGTGGAAAGCAGTTTATTGATGATATTGGCCATGAAGCCATAGGAGACACGCATGCACACACAGCTTTGGGCCTTGGCAGCTTGCCTCTGAGCCCAGCCACCTCTGGGACCTGGAGCAGGGCCAAGGAGATGGCTGGATGCAGGACTTGGTGACCACGAGGCCACTTCGTTACTGTAGGCACACTCATTCTGGGACAGTTAATGACCTCTCTATGGAGCCAAATAAATTGAACACTTGGGTGAAGGAGTTAGTCTTGAACATAAGGCCTAGCCAGTGGTAAACCTAGTGAGAATAAGGCAAATGGGCTTACAGAAATAATGTAGTAATTCTAAATGTGTGTCATCTTCTAGTGATTCTAAGCAACCCTGAAAAGTGAGCAAAAATCAACTTACTATAAAGAAGATCCCATTCTATTGGTGGCTATCATTTCAAAGATGACTTGTCAGGCTAATTAATTTCCATGTGCTATTTGTTTCCAACCCTTTAAAAACTTAACTTAAAAATTGTCTTTTCTCAAGACGCCTGGCTGGCTCAGTTGGTGGAGCATGCATGTGACCCTTGATCTTGGGATTGTGGGTTCGAGTCCCACGTTGGGTGTAGAGATTACATAAAAATAAAAATCTTTTTAAAAAATTATTTTCTCTTCCTAAACCTCTTAGTAAACTGGCATTATGTTAAATTAGGGGTTCACTCCATTCAGTCAGTCAACATATATTTAAGGAGCACTGAACAGTGTGTCAGGCACTGGGCTGGGTGTCCAGGAGACAGAGGTGAAACATACATAGATCATCCTTGTCCTTATGAGATTAACAGCCTTCTGAGGCTTCTGGTGTGTAAATCAACAATTGAAATAAGATTGGAACAGCATTACTACAGAGTCTTGGCCAAAGAATGAACTGAGTAACTGAGCGTCCTAACAGAAACATCCCAAACATCATAATATTAATGATCTGATTGAAGGCCCTCCTTCCGCACACACACAAATGTCATATGCATTATAATACGTGTACTATGTCTGTAGCTTTCTGGAAATGGATTTATGGCTTAGGCAGGAATGATAGAAGGCCTTAACTTGGGGATAACTTGCATTTTATTTTATTTTATTTATTTTTTAAAGAGTTATTTGAGAGAGAAAGAGAGAGAGTGAATGAGTGAGGGGAGAGACAGAGGGCGAGAGAGGAAAAGAAGCAGACTCCATGCTGAGCGCAGAGCCCGATGGGGGACTGGATCTCACGGCCCTGAGATCATAACCTGAGCCGAAATCGAGAGTTGGAGGCTTAACCGACTGAGCCACCCAGGCGCCCCTTGCTTGCGTTTTAAAGAGACTCCTTCCCTGGCAGTCTCGGGCACGTTACCCCGACTGCCACCCTGAGAAAGCCTGACGTTGAGAACAAGCCTGGAAGGCTAAGAGACTCAGAGACCAAGCCGTGTATGTAGTGGGAGTGGTAGAATGCACCAGAAGCTGTTGGAATGTGACAAGAGGGCATTTATTTTAAGGATGTGGGGAGAACAATAAATTAGGCTGCAATTGGATTCTTCAGTCGGGGCAGGAGTTGAGAGGTGCACTGTGCTCGTGTGAGGAATTTTTTTTTAAAGAACACCCAAGTGGAGAACAAGGAGATATAATTTTTCTTGACACGCCAGTGTACAATAAGAACATATATTTAGTAACATTCGCCTCCCTGCACCCTGAGCAGCTGTTCAGCTCCAGCAAACACTCCTCCTTCCGGAATGGGAAGAAGTGTGCTGCGCGAAGTTTCTGGAGTTGCCAGAGAGCTTGAGGCCGCGGCTTTGGAGCTGCCTTTTGCCTCTTTCAGGCAGCAGGGGGTCCAACAGCCTTGGGTTGAGAAGCAAGAGAAGTTGCTCCAAGGGAAGGACCAACTGAAGGGCCAAGTTTGACTTGGGCAGGAAGAGCAAGTCTGCTTCAATCTGGCAGTCACACTTTGGTCAGGCTCTTAGAGACCCCAGTGGGGCTGAAGCACACTCCCCTCGCTGCACTTTCTTAAAAGCGGGGATCAGGAAAGAGAATCTCTAAAAACCATCCCTCTTTGTTCTGTGAGACTGTACCTCACTAGGCCAGGTTTTTGGCTGTCAGGGAAATGTTTTCTATCCCTTGGCGGTAAGACCATGGGACGTGGAAGACAGGATGTATCCACCTCAGGTCTGACCATCCTTATCCAAGGAGCGAGAGTGCCATCCTGGACGTCTGGTTTCCTAGGTTCATAGTCAACGTCTTGATGCTTTTTGCCAGAGCCTAGGGGGTACAGGTGGCCGTGAGGAGGGTGCAGTTGACAATGAGGACTGGCCAGGATGGAGAGAGGCCGTAGGTAACTGCAGTATCAGGGATACGTATTCACTGGTGTGCTCCAAGTGTGGTCCTCTACTGGCTGTGTCATCATCTCTTAAGAGCTTGGTAGAAATGTGTTCTTGGGTCCCACCCCATACTACTGTGGGAGGCAATGTCTAAGATGAGGCAGAAGTGATGGGATGTCACTTCCTAGAGGTTACAGAAGGACTCGGCGATAGTCCTGGATGCTCTCTCTCACTCACTCACTTCGAGAGAAGCCAACTGTTGTGTTGCAAACAGCCTTTTGGGGAGGCCCCGGGGGACAAGGAACTGATGTCTTAGGCCAACAGCCTGTGAAGACCTGAGGTCCACCAGCCACCATGTGAGTGAGCCTGGCATCGGACCTTCCCCAGTCAAGCTGTGAGAAGGCAGCAGCCTCTGAGGTCCTGCAACAGCCCTGTGAAGGACTCTGAGCCCCAGAACCCCGCTAAGCTGTGTCTGGATTACCGATTCACAGAAACTAAGTGATAAGAAACGTGCTGTTTTAAGCCTGGATTTCGGGTTAATTGGTTAGGCAACAATAGACAACTAACACAACTGCTGAATCCGAAACTCTGTAAGGGGGGCCCTGAAATGTGTATTTTGACATGTTCTTCAGTTGCTTTTCATGCTCAGCAGTCTGAAAACCACTGCTGTGACTCAGTGAAGAGCCGGGGCTTTGGCACCAGCCTGCCTGGGTTCAAGTCCGAGCTCCACTACTTTAGCTGTAAGAGCTCACGTGGGTTATATAAGCTCTCCGTGCCTCCATTTCTTCTGCAAGATGTTGTTAACCATAGTACATATCTTTAGGTAACATAAAGAGAATTAGTTGAGTTAATATATTTAAAGCACTTAGCATATTGCCTGGCTACAGTGAGTGCAATAACCTTAGGGAAGATTCATTCAACAAACATGTAAGGCATCAGCTAAGGGTCTGGCATAATTCTAGATGCTGGAGTTACAAAGATAATAAGACATGGTCCACTTCTCCTGGGACTTTTGTCCCAGAAGGGAGATAGGCATATAGAAGAATAAACACAATAATGGCTTAAAGATGCTGGGATTGACTTCCGGAGCCCAGAAGATGTCAGTTCTATCGTGGATGAAGACATTAAGGAGAGGCTTACTAAATGGGGTGCTTGGAGGGTCGGAAAAGAATCGAGGATACGGGCTTCGTTCCCCACAACGACTCGCCTCAGTTCTTCTGAGTCTCCAGAGCTTCCTTTTTACATGGAAAAATGACAAAGCTATCATCCCAAAGAGCTTCCTTTGACAGAAGCTGCTTGAATGCAGGACCTGGGTGTCTTACCACATTCCAGCTCCTTGGTCCTGTTTCCTGCACCTACACCAGGCAGCCGAGTTTATCTGGCCTTCAGATGTTGGCATCTGCTCTTTGTCTCTCTGAAAGCTTCTCTCCCCACCCCCACCCCCCTGCGCCTCCCAGTCCTTGCCAGTCCTTCTTGTATCTGCTTAAATGCCTCCTCAAGGAAGTCTTCCTGGTCACGCTGTTTAAATAACGCCTCCATTTCAGGGCACTATTCATTTCCTGGGCAGCATGAGAATTTGACGCTTACTCAGTTTGCTTATTACCCTGTTCACCATCCTCTCCCTGAGCAGCCTTTACTCTAAGGGCTAACACGTGGTCCGTTTTCCTCACATGCTGCATGCCCCGTGCCCGGTGCCCTCCCTGGGACATAGTAGGCATTCAATAAATATTTATTGAGTGGATAAATGAATGAATGAACCTGTCCTTTCCCAGCCACTGGAACACTTGAGCATGATTTGCTGAAATGTCAGTCTTAATCATGAAGGACATTAATTCAAATTCTGGGAGACAAAACTGCTGAAAAAACAGAATGTGAAACCAAGTCACTTTTACTCTAAGGGGCTGCTAAGGAATTGGGAAGGGATGGGGGAGGGGGAGGCCATTATACTATTTAACATTTACTAAGTCCTTCCTCCGAGGTCCTGGGCACTGAATTGTCTTATATAAATTATTTCGTATACATCTGACGTAGTTATTATCATGGGGGGGCAGATGGGGAAACTGAGGCTTAGGGCCCTTAATTAATTTGCCTAGAGTCCCAGTCAGTCTGGTGTCGGACCGTGATTGAATCCAGGTGGTCAGATTCCAAAGCTCTTGTGTTCAACTTCTCTACTGTCCTGCGTCTAACGGAACGCAGCTCATTAAGTAAATATTCTGCACAAATAGAAGTGTTTACAGTTGAACAATGGTAAGACTGACACTATAACCCCAGACCAGACAGGGAAATATCAGAAAGGTTCTCAGGGTCGCAGCCGGGAGACAGTATCCATGAGCACGGGAACTGGGCTCTGGCCAGGCGGTAGCTCACTCTCAGTGGCCACCCTTCCCCATCCAGGGGTCCACCGTGCTGCTCGCAAGAAAGGGGGTCAGGACTGCAGTTGCATGTCCCACCACCTCCAATTGATGTGAGTGACCTCACCCTCAAAAACAGGTTTGGTGGTCTCTTCTTAGACTCCAAGGGATTAACATTCTCCTTGTCAAAGCAGTATGTAATTTATAGCAATTGGCAGTTCCTGTTGCAAGGAGTTCCAAGAGCAGACAAGCCAAGGGGGGGCGGTGACAGGTCAGATTTGAGCTTAGATGGAGAAGTTGCTGGGGGTGGGGTGGGGGACAAGAGGTAGTGGGGAGGGAAGTTTTTCAAAGCAGTGAGGCCCGTCTGCAATGCGCCTGGAGCAGTCTTTGGCTGGGGGTTCCCATTAGCAGCAAGTCCCCACAGGCCTAAAAGAACAAAAAAGGAACCAGGCTTCTCCAGGCTTAAATGGGACTAAAGTCTGCATTTTTCCCACGTGATAAAGAATTCCTGGGCCAGTGGCTAAGGTAGGCTAACCCAGGCTAAAATCCCCAGTAGGGGAGAATAATTAGAGAAATCGTGAATTATGCTTCTGTGGGCAATTCCCTTTTCAAGGCTTACTCAAAGCCAGAATGTATATTTTTAGTCTGCTTTTGTGACATTTAAATATTCAGATTTTCAGAGAGACAAAGCTTACGTATAAACATCAAAATAGATTTCAACACTAGTCTTCTTCATACCTTTTTCTGATAGTTCCTGACCTATCTGCACTTCCACAGTGTGATCAGTCTCTGGGAAATGAAGAATACAACAGTGTAAAGAGACAGAAGTTGAGGCAGAATTGCTGGGAAGTTGATGTCTCCGGGTGGACCTAAAGTTGTGTAGAGTTTATAATTAGAGGAATGGTTTTGTTTGTTCAGACTGCAAGTTTTCAGAAGGAATCCCCAGTGATGCAGACTTCTGTAGACGTATTTGTGAATTTTTACTTATTTAGGAAGGCAACAGTCTCCCTGAAATTGACCTGGAGACTCACCTTTAAGACCTCAAGAAATCTGGGGTTCATAGATATAGAAGAAATTTGATCAGACAACCTTAGAGTATCCAAGGCACCAAACATTCAGACAACTACCTCTAGAGTTCATCTTATCACCGTGCTAATAACAAGTTACCCCATATGCTATACATGGATCACCAACTTTAAATGATTTTTGACAATCATGAAATGCACTTCAAACACTGAAATAGGACTGGACATGATTTAACCTCCCTCCAGTGAGTTGGCAGTTACCTTGAGATCCTACAGGGTCTCACGGTTATCATTGTGAGCATCAGTAATCATTGTACCATAGTAAACTAGAAGCGCCAGATGATATAAAAAAAAAAAATTCTGCTGACAGAACGTAAGACAAACTTGATTCTACTGAGTAGCAGAAGTTGAAAAAGAAAGGAGTCAAGGGAGCATTGACAGACTATTGCGTAATAAAACGTGTTATAGTCTAATGGGAAAAATTGGCAGGAATCATGGGTGACTTCCTGATTTCATCACCTTCCATGGTTGACATTCCCATCTCTCATTTTTGCTCACTCATCTATAAACGGATCCACACACAGTTAATAGGAACCCACACACGTGTAGCCACTTCCTCCTCTAGTTAATGACACCGCGGGGCCATTTTATTATGACCATTGCTGTCCATGTCTGCTTCTCCCCCTGAAGTTTGAGTCTGTAGAGGGCAGGGGCTGTGTGGCACATTCACTGCTAAAGGGATCAAAGTCTTTGGAGGAACCAGAAGCTACCACGACCAGCCAGCAGGGCCGAATGTCTTTGTCTTCCACCAGGGGTCAGTAAAACTTCTATTAGACTCCTAGGATGGCATCCCAACTTCCCTAAGGGTAACGTCTTGGTCACTCTTTGTCCCTCGGAAAGCATTCACCAACAAGAGGATGTCCTATCGCTGGGAAGAGCAGTTGTTGTTAAAGTTGTTAAACACATACAAAAGGCACAGCTGAATATAAATATCTACGGGTTGGACTCTACCAAGCACTGGAGTTAACATCATAGAGAGAGAGTATCAGCATACTGCGCACTGGAATTAACATCTTAGAGAGAATTCTCAATTTAAATGTGCTGTTTTGATAAGTACTAAGGCAAGCAATCTTGCCTATCTGGCCTAGTCCAGTGACTAGGGCTTATAGGCTTGACTCTGTCATAGTTTCTTCTTCCCTTCCGGGCTTGCTATCCTGGCTTACAGTGGTTGTTATCACAAGGAAGAAAGACTTTCAAAAATAGGTACTAGACCCATCAACTTGACTCCCTGCTTCCACTTTCGCCTTCCTGTCAGCTAGCGGGAGCTGTGAAAAATGGAAATCACATCATATTCTTCCCCTGCTTCAAATCCTCCAAGGCCTACTCGACCCACAGAAAATAAAATCCCAACACTTCACCCCCCTGCAGGGCCAAGGCATGCTCAGTTTTCTGCAACTGATCTCATCTCCTGATCCTTTCCCCTGCACTCAACACACCCCAAAAACGGTAGCCCTTTCTGCTGATGGCTCTAACTCAGTGATTCTCAAAGTGTGGTCCCTGGATCTGCAGCATCAGCATCACCTGGGAAGCTGCTGGGAACGCAGAGTCTTGGGTCACACCGCAGATCTACTGAATCAGAAACTCTGGGGGTGGGCCCCAGCCATCTGTGTTTTAACCAACCCATCTGGTGATTCTGATCACTGCTGAGGTTTGAAAACCACCTTCAATTTTTCAAACTCACTTCTGTCTCCAGGTCTATGTACTTGCCAGCCCCTTTACCTGGCGCACCCTTCCTGGGGCTCTGGCCTCATCATTGAGACAGCAGCTGAAATGTTAGCCCCTCAGAGAGACTTCCCCTAGCCGCCTATTCGACATGTGCCTCCCTGCCCTTCCTCATCCCACTCTATGCCATAATCCTTTGATTAGAGCTATCTGAAATTATCTTGCCTTTTTATTTATTTGCTATTTTCTTATCTCGCCCATTAGAATGAGAGCAGATTCCTTATCTACTTTTATCCCCCAGATCCCAAGTGTCCAGAAGCATGCCTTGCACAGACGAAGTTCTCAGTAAAAGTTTCCTAAATTCATGTCCATGAGATTTTTTTGATCAGGCTGTCTTGAAGAGGGAGATAAATTAAATTCTCTAAAGGAAGCTGCAGTGTTGTGGCAAAGCCCAGGGAGGGAGTCAGAAGATGAAAGTCAAATTCTAAATCCTCCACTTGAAAATCAACTGACCTTGGGTAAGTCATGTAACTAGATTAGGTGATCTTGCCTCCTACGGGCATTTAGCAATGTCTAGAGATGTTTCTGGTGTCAACTGGAGATGCAGGTGGGAGTGGGGCGTGCTGTTGGCACCTGATGGGTAGAGGCCAGGGATGTGGCTAAACATCCTACAGTGCATAGGCCAGCCCCCTGCAACAAAGAATTATGCTGAGCACAGTGTCAGCCGTGCCCGGGCTAAAGACTGAACTAGAGCCTTATGTAGTTCCTTTCTCATTAGTAAAACCGAGATCATATTCTCTTTCTAATCCATGGGGTGCTTGTGATGCTCGAGGAAAATTCTTCTCATGAAAGTGTTTTATATATGACAAAGGACTATAGACAAATACCCTCAGTGTCTGGCACCATGCCTTATGCAGAATAAATGCTCAAAAAATATTTGTTCAGTGAATGAATGAATGAATTGCCAGGAGTCCCTTCCCAAGATTGAGCTTTTGTTTTCTCATTTGTGACTAAGGAAAAGGAGAGTACTACGTGTGCTGGGGACCTTGTGAGGATCGCAGAGACACTGTGTATTGGTCTATATGGGGCATCTCTGACTGTTTCAGGTGGAAAGGTATCACGAAGTCCTACCCTGTGTTTTCCAGATGGAACCCTCAAAGCCTGGTATTCAGAAACAGTATGCTTGAGGTTTCCCCAAGTTCCGGCCCCTGTTTCCTGGTTGGGAATCTCTCCACCCCTCCATCATGCCCCAAATCTTTTTGTCCTTGTCTTTTCTCACTTTCTGCAACCAATCAGCATATACCCAACAGGGTTTCCAGCCTTTTTAGGAGCCAGGATTACTTACTGTCAGAGACCCCATCGCACATCACCAAAACATGAAAATGTGCCGACATCAAATGAAAAAAAGAGGGTGTATAACTTTATGAAGATTGGATTGCATAAGGTTACATTTTAGAGAATTTAAACATGTATTAATTTCAGTATTTTAGTTTGTTTTCCCATTTTGGAGTCAATGATCTTCTCTGATAACAAATATAATTATAGGCCCTTGAAAAACATTTGTGTCTTTGGTGCTTTATATACTAAAAAAAAAATCTTCTTTGCTTTTTGTCCATTGGTGGGTTTTCCTTCTTCCCTTTCCTGTTTGCTTACAACAGTCAGTGACCATTCCACAGTCTATAAAGCATCTGGAAACGGTTGTTTCCAGTTTGGTGGGTGATAGTTCATGTTATTTAATGCTGTCAACTTGCAAACATGGTCTTATATCCATATTTGTCCAAGAGTGTGATGACCAGACCTCACATTTGCTATGTGCATTGTGGACTGCAAAGGGCTTTCTCATACATTATCCATTTGTCCTCATTTGATTCTCACAGTGGTCCAGTGAATTGAGCATGATATATATTACAGTTACTCCTGATTTTACCAAGGAGAATCCAAAGCTTAGGGAAGTGTAGGGACTCGTTCAAGGTGATAGAGTAAGTGGCAAAGCCAAGATGAGAATCCACATCTCCTGGATTTCTTGGGTGCCATGCTCTTTTCAGATCTTTAGTTGGCTGTGGGAAAGAATTATTCCTGGAAAAGGAGATGAAGCAAGACTTGAGCACTGGGATAGCTTTAGAGGTGTGTGTGTGTGTGTGTGTGTGTGTGTGAGATAATAGAACTCTAGCCTTGAACATTCTCTATTTGCTCTATAGGCGATGGGATCAAATTAATTAATTAGTTCAACACATACTTATTTAGCGATGGGCACTGTTGTGGGTGCTGGGGATATAGCAGATAACAAAAAGACCACATCCTTGCCTCACGGAGCTTATTTACAACAGATAAATGATAAATTAGCAATCGATATATAGTATGGTGGATGTTGATTACTGTTAAGGAAAAAAAATAAAGCAGGGTGAGGGGGTGGGAAAATGGGGGAGGGATTGCTATTTTATTTAGGGAGGTCAAAGGTGGCCTCAACAGTAACGCGGCATTTGAAAAGAGACTTAAAAGAACTGAGGGAGTGTGTCATGTGGATACTGGGGGCATGCTGGCAGAGTTGAGGATGTGCAAAGGCCTTGAGGCAGTGACATGTTTGGTACACATGAGAAACAGTAAGGAAACCAACCTGCCTGGGGGAGAAAGAGTAGATTGGAATGGAAGGAGAGTTACTGGCAGGAAATGAGGTGAGAGGTATCCTGGAAAGAGAAGGAAGACAGGGAAGATCCTGAAGGATCTTACAGGTCACTGTGAGGGCTTTGGTTCTTATTCTAAGAGAGACGGGGATGCCTTAAGGACTTTTACCAGAGGCATTACACGATCTGATATACAATCTTGGAGGATTTATGACGCTTTAGTTGGCCCTCTGTGAAGATATTCCTGGTTAGTAATATTTCTGTCTTGAACAAGAGACTCATTCCTGCCATGGGGGTGTGTGGGGGGATTCTTTTGAAGCATGCTCAAGTGCTGTGGTGAAGTTGAATTTTAGTAATTCATTCATCATTCAGATCAGTGGTTGAGTTCCACTTAAGTGCCAGGAGCTACCCGAGGCTTTGGGGGTTCAAGAGTGAGACAGTCAGGGCCCCTGCTCTCAGGGAGCCTCTACAGTGAAGAAATACAGACAGTAAACAAGCGAACAAATAAAAGATTTCAGCTAGTAAACGGGCTAGGAAGAAAATAAAACGGAGATGTCATGATGATGCCATTGTAGGGGCTACTTTAGATTTCAGTTGGATTTTGAAATGTGGAACTTAGGCAAAAAAATCTTACACATGTGGGACAACTTACAGTTTACAAATTCAAAGAGGCTGGCAAAAAAAAAAGTGTTAATTATTCTGACTTTTTAAATGAGAAGCTGAGGTTCAGTGAGATTAGGCCACATGCCCAAGGCACTAGTAAATGGCAGATTTGGGATCTGAGTCCAAGTGTTCTCTAATTTTCAGTACCAAAACATTTCTCACAGTGTGCACCACTGTGAAACGCACAGTAGGGCTGGGTAGCCCTGGGACATGGGATGAGGGAATGAATGAGCAATGGTTAGGCAAGGCAAGAAGCAGGTGCCAAAGCAGGAGGAGAATGTGAAAGACTAAGGATGGTAGCTGGCTCCCCCTAAGGTCACATAGGACAACTGATAGGATGTACAGGGCCTAACATCCCCACATGCCCAACTTCCCATAGGACCCAGATAATTTGCATCCTGATCTCAGCAGAAGGATCCCTGCCTTGGATGGCTGCTCTCAGCAACCCCAGGCTGGGGAGAGCCCAGGGTCACATGTGGTTTCAATCACTGCATTTATCTGCATCACTGTCATCATACTTGGAAGACAACTGAAACCTCATTTTTGTCCCAGGCCTCTCCAAATTGTGCAGGGGGTACAAATCAAATCTGGGAAAGCTACCTCATCTTTGGCAGTTCAGAAATAGGGAGAGGCTTCAGGAATGTACAGTAATGTCCCACCCATGCCCCTTCCCCCCTTTATTAAAACAAATCTGAAACAACAAATGTCTAAAATTTTCCACTGGATCATTTCCCCCTGCCTTGTTATAACCATGCCCTTCGTCCACGCCCTGCTGGAGTTTTTTGCAGCCTGAGGAAAGCCGGGAAGTGTCTGTCCCTAGCTCTCAGTCACTCCCATAATAAACAATCACTAAACAGCTTGCTGCCCTAGGCAACTGTCCGGCCTGGCCAGACCCTATGGACTTCAGCTAGGGAAGAGGGTGGGAGATGTTCTCTGTAAAAAAAAATTCAGGCTCTGAGGCCAGGGAGCTTGACTTTGACCAGAAATGTTGTTTGGGAGCTGGCACATCTTTGTGGGCCTGGAGGACACCTTTAGGGAGACTGCAGGTCTTTATCGGAGCTGTCTAATGACGTTCCCTGGGGGTAGCTGGCGCTTGGGGCTGCAGTGTGGGAGGGCAGTTGCCAGAAGGACCAACCATCTAGCACTAACTGGAAATAAGGTCATTTCCTGCCTCAAGTTTCCCTTCTACAGCTGGGACAGTTGGCAGTTCTACCAGTCATCCATTCCTAAGAGATATCTCCTTAGAAACCACCACCCCACCACTACAAAAAGAGAAGAACATCACTTTAGGGACTGGAACCAGCTTAAATTAACCTGTTTCTCTCCAGTCATTAGAAAACCTCCCCCCCGCCGCTGTGATTGGATCTCTTGGAAGCTTTCTACAGAATAGACGAAGGGGCTTCAGGAAGCGAGGAAAGGATGTGCACGTAGATAATGAGGATTTAGAATAGATGGCTTCTGTCAGCACAGACACGAAGAATTGCACAGATTCCTCTTGATTGTAATATTTCCTCTTTATTGGGGGGGATTGGGGCGTGTCCTTGAGGACAGAAAAAGCAAAGCTGGGCTTTGTAGGGAATAAAGGACCTATTTAAACGCTTGGGAGGAAATTTAAATACTGGTCCTCAGAGGGTCCAAGGTGGGCGGGGAGAGGCTTCCTTCTGGTCGGCGGTCGTATTCTGCGAAGTCTTTCCTCCCCCACCCCTTGGGCTCGCCACACCGCTCCATTTTCGAGCATCTTTCCCCAGGAACCCGCACACTCCCTGCCGCCTGCTCGGGGAGGCGTTCCCGGCAGGCAGCCGAGGAGACCGGATTCTCAGGGGCGCCCTGGGAGCGCCGGCCGGTCCCTGCTTCCCCGGCCGCCCCGTGCCCGCGGGCGCCTCTGGGCGGCGCTGGCTCCCGGCGCAGCGACGGCAGGCGGTGCGGCCCAGGCCCGGGTCCCGGTCCGGCCGAGCCTCTGGGCCGCGGGGCTCGCACCGGGCCGCCCCGCGCTCCGCCCGCCGACCGCGGCCGAGGTACCCCGGGGTCCCCGCGCCCCCCGCGCCCCCGCGCCGCGCCGGCGCCTCGGCCGGCGGCCGGGGGGTTATGAATGGGCGCAGCGGAAGCACCGCCCCCCCCGGACGTGACGCTCGGCCAATGGCAGCGCGGGCTGCGTGGATGGATGAGGTCAGCGCTGTCGTGTCGGGAATGGAATGTGTAAGTGTAACATTCAGAACCGGGTAACATTCGGCGACCGAACGCGGCGGTCGGCGGCGATCGCGCGGGGGCCTGCGAAGCGCCGCTCGGGGCCGGCACTGCCCGCGGGGAGGACGCGCCGCCGCCGTCACCCAGCGCCGCCGCCGCCGCCTCCAGCCGGGCCGCCGCGCGTCCCGGGGGCCGGCCCCGCGAGCGCAGGAGTAAACACCGCCGGAGTCTTGGAGCCGCTGCAGAAGGGAATAAAGAGAGATGCAGGGATTTGTGAGGTTACGGCGCCCCAGCTGCAGGATGCACTAGCCGGCTGAACCCGGGGATCGGCTGACTTGTTGGAACCGGAGTGCTCTGCACGGGAGTGTGGATGAGTTGAAGTTGCTTTCCCGGGGCTCGTTTTCCACGCTGCCGAGAGGAATCCGAGAGGCAAGGAAATCACTTCGCCTTGCCATTGATTGGGCATCGGGAGCTTTTTTTCCCCTCTCTCTTTCTTTTCCTCCGTCTTGTTGCATGCAAGAAAATTACAGTCCGCTGCTCGCCCGCCCTGGGTGAGAAATATTCAGCCCCGCTTTCTCCCGTCCATTGTGCAAGCCAAAGATGAAAGACCGAAGGGGAGAAAGTTAAAGAAATCGCCCACATGCGCTGGATCAGTCCACGGCTTGGGGAAAGGCATCCAGAGAAGGTGGGAGCGGAGAGTTTGAAGTCTTTACAGGCGGGAAGATGGCGGACTGGAGCTGAAAGTGTTGATTGGGAAACTTGGGTGATCCTCGTGTTTATTTACAACCCTCTTGACCCAGGCAGGACACATGCAGGCCAAAAAACGCTATTTCATCCTGCTCTCAGCTGGCTCTTGTCTCGCCCTTTTGTTTTATTTCGGAGGCTTGCAGTTTAGGGCATCAAGGAGCCACAGCCGGAGAGAAGAGCACAGCGGTCGGAATGGCTTGCACCACCCGAGTCCGGATCATTTCTGGCCCCGCTTCCCGGACGCTCTGCGCCCCTTCGTTCCTTGGGATCAATTGGAGAACGAAGATTCCAGCGTGCACATATCCCCCCGGCAGAAGCGAGACGCCAACTCGAGCATCTACAAAGGCAAGAAGTGCCGCATGGAGTCCTGCTTCGATTTCACCCTTTGCAAGAAAAACGGCTTCAAAGTCTACGTCTACCCGCAGCAAAAAGGGGAGAAAATCGCCGAAAGTTACCAAAACATTCTAGCGGCCATCGAGGGCTCCAGGTTCTACACCTCGGACCCCAGCCAGGCGTGCCTCTTTGTCCTGAGTCTGGATACTTTAGACAGAGACCAGTTGTCACCTCAGTATGTGCACAATTTGAGATCCAAAGTGCAGAGTCTCCACTTGTGGAACAATGGTAGGAACCATTTAATTTTTAATTTATATTCCGGCACTTGGCCTGACTACACCGAGGACGTGGGGTTTGACATCGGCCAGGCGATGCTGGCCAAAGCCAGCATCAGTACTGAAAACTTCCGACCCAACTTTGATGTTTCCATTCCCCTCTTTTCTAAGGATCATCCAAGGACAGGAGGGGAGAGGGGGTTTTTGAAGTTTAACACCATCCCTCCTCTCAGGAAGTATATGCTGGTATTCAAGGGGAAGAGGTACCTGACAGGGATAGGGTCGGACACCAGGAATGCCTTATATCACGTCCATAACGGAGAGGACGTGGTGCTCCTCACCACCTGCAAGCACGGCAAAGACTGGCAAAAGCACAAGGATTCTCGCTGTGACAGAGACAACACCGAGTATGAGAAGTAAGTGGCTCGGCTGTCAGGCCTCTGCCGGCCTGCCAGGGGCCCTGCCCACCTCAGCCAGGTGTGAGGTTGGGGGATGGGGTAGGGCAGAGGGGCCCTCCGGCCTCTTCCCCTCCGGCTTGGAGGGAGCCTGGGACTGAGCAGCCTGGTTCGGGCGCGTGGCTAGGAGCTGGGGACCGAGAGCTTGAGCTCCTTGGGCAAGCGGAGAAGCCCAGAGCACTTTTCCTGGGCCAAGTAGGCGACCGTGTCTCCCTCTGGCTTGGAAATCCTTCAGGGCCATGTGTCTTCTGTGAAAGGCGTGGGTTTGAGCCAAGTTTGGAAACCGTGCTTCACCATTGGGTGAGGGAGGGTGCCCGTGAGGAGGTCTAGGGACCCCGAAGAGGCTCTGAATCCACCCACAGTCTGGAGACCTCCCCCCCCGCCCCAAGATTGATGCTTTATTTGCTTTTCTCAGGAGCAGGGGTACTGCTTTCCCGGGAATTTTCCAGCCTCCAGTTGTCAGATTTCTGTACACCTTAAATTTACGTTAGTGGTGGAAGTGTTTTAATTTAAGCTACTAAACTTTCCGTGCCTGGCTTCTCCCTACCTTCCGTGGCGTTGACTTTTGCTAAGGGAGACCCTAAGCTGATCCGGGCCTGTGATCTTTCTTTCATTCATTCATTCATTCACTCATTCATTCATTCGCCCATTCATTCATTCATGTATATGTGTTTGTATATTTGTATCCTATCTCCTTCCTAGGGAGAAGCTGTTTTTAAAATCTGGGCCTCTGCCCCACTTGCTGTAAACTCCAGTTGCTAATTTAGATTTTCCTTTCCCTTTTGTCTTTATTATTTGCATGTCAATCGGAGACTGTTACTCTTTGAATGGGCATGAGATGCCTCCTAACCCTCTGTAGTGAGGCTAGTTTTGTCCAGTTGCTAAGTAACTGAGTTGGATGCTTTGTAGCCTTTCTTTCTCTTCCTTTTTCCTCCAGTGACAGTCACTGACACACAGGATTTGGGGTCAAAGCTAGTTTCTACAAATCTGCTTTAACCTGAGCTTGGCGGGTCAGTTTCCAAGTAGATGGGGTCGGAGCCCCAGACTCTCACTTATAGCTGGCTGTGAAAGAGTTAGTGAGCTCCTACAGTGCATTTCCACGTTACGCCAGTTAAAAACCGGAGCAGCCTTGTGCTACCCAGGGAGGGAAGGGGGAACCTCTCAGCTGAGTACAAGAGGAACTGGCAGAGGTTGGCAGATTTTGCAATTGATTCATGAAATGCAGAATAGGGGAAACGCTTCGCAAACCTGATTGGCACAGGAAGGGCTATAGTGGGAAGGCAACCCTGAAAATGAAAGGTTTGATTGTAGTCTGTGGATTTCCTCAGACACTCGGGCTTCTGTAGGAGTGATTGGAAGGGAAATTAAAGTCCTCCTGTACTGGATCACAGACACCGAAGGAGAAAGTATCAAACCCTCGGATTCCCCAACCCCCAACAATCCTTGCCTTCCAAGCATAAGAAAACCAGAGGCTAGGGTCAATTATGAATCCATATTTTACTCTTCTTCAGGGACAGTTATGTGTGAATGTTGGGTGCAGCTGCGATGGATTAAAATTTTCTCACGAGAGAAACAAACTATGGTTAGTAATAAACTGCTTTGTTTACACGACATTTACATTGACCTATTCCTGGGGGTGCTTGTAAGAAAAAAATGCTTATAGCCTTTCAGGAATTCCTTTGTCTGGCTTATGCTGGAGTAACTCTAGATGAAGTCTAACCTTTTGGTGTCTTCTAAAGCAGTCTCACTGAATTTTGTGGAAGGATCGCGGTGGTCCTCATTCTTCTAAAGGAGCTGGAGCTGAGTTCTCAGCTTAGGAAATCTGAATGATAACATTTATTCGGAAAACACCCTCGATCCCATAAGACAATCATCTTTTTTTACCCTCTTATTCCCCAAATAAATATTTAATCTCTATATTCCCTGCTGAAGCTTTTTCTAGAGCTTGGCAGTGAAGGAAGGAGGGGCTGGTTTCGTAGAACCTCTAATTTTTGCCAATTAAATCTAACTAATTTTTGACCTCTTTGGGATTGGGCCAGGAAATCTGACACCCACGCTCTTGTTTTGGGTTTAAAGACCACAAGGGGTCCGGCCCTCCGGATTGGGTCTCATCTGAAAAGTGGCATTTAGTTAGGAAAGCAAGTGTGCGCTTTCTCCCGAGGAGGGATTTCTCCAACAGAGTCACTTCTGGATGTTTTTCATGTTCCCCTTTTGCACACTTTCCAGCTCTAACCTTGTTCAGTGGGATGGGATGGTGCTGTAGAACATTCACGTTCATTAGCCTGGTCTACCTGGAGTTTTAACTCATTCCTCTCCTTGAGTTATCAGAACCTGTGATCATTGAGAAACGGTACTTGCAAACATGATTGCCTTTTACTGTTGACTTTGAAGCACATGAAGATGAAGACTGAGCCTGGAAACACAGTGACAATGCTCATGTGTAGCGAGCAACTGCATGCTCTGCTCAGAACCAACAACTCCTTTCCACCCTGTTTGCTGTGTTCTGGAAGTGAGTCTCGAGTATGTGAGATGCAGAACTCCAGTCTGGCACTAATCTCTCTCTTCAGGGTCTTAGAGAAGGAAGTACTATTGAAGTTAGGTCTGTACAAGTCATGTAAGTCTGATTTGTCATACTTGACTCATCGTGTGACTTTTGATTTGTTACCTCGGACGTTAGTTTATCCTTTTGTGGAATGGGTTTTCGAGTCCTTTAGGGGCGCTGTACGCATCTATTTGGTAATGGCTTGTAAAAACATGGTCAGTTTTTGTCCACTTCTCTTCATTAGCAGGTGCCTATGAAAAGCCTTCAGTTTAATTTGCTGCCACCAGCAGCCCACAATGTAAGTTTGCTTTGGACTTACGAGGTCTGATAATTAGGTTGACAATTTATGGTACCACAGCCTAGTTAGGGTCCTACAGAATATACACAGGTGACCCAACAGAAAAAAAAAAAAAAACAAAACACAACAACAGTTGCCCTTAGTGAAATTTAGCCTTGTGTGATGATGAGGAAGTCGTGCTAAGTGGTTGAGGACTTCCATCTCACCTGTACTTTTGTGAAAATCAGACATTACTGAAAGTATAAAAGAGCTGCGCGGTATGAGGGGAAATACTTTTCTCTTGTAACAGCAATAGTTTTGAGCCAGACTTCCAGGATTATATTAAAACATCCATTTTCATGACACCCATAATTAATTTTCATCAGTTGCACATATTAACAGATGTAGGTGAGACTGGCTAAAATAAGTTGCTGCAGTGATTACATGATTTGGAATGAGGCTTTAGAGAAATTCTGTTTGACTCCTTTGAGCTTCTTATGCATCCTTACAGAACTACTATATTTTTTTTTGCATGAACTTCATAGTTCAAATCCCTTCAAGGGGCATTATTGCGAAGCTTCAAATTTGGCTTTCTGAAATAGAAGAAAGAGAAGGAAATGAGAGGTGGCTTCTATCTTTGACCCCTCCAAGGAAGGCAGTGGTGAGTATTTTAAGCAGTTCTTTTGGGAACAGGCAGGATTTTGTGCAGGCCTTTTTAATGTCTTTTCCTGTGTTTGCTGAAGCTCTGCCTCACAATCTTGGTATTTTTAAGGGTCCTGAAGCTAAGTGATCATCCAGCTTCCAGGATCTTCATTTTACAGATGTGGAAACGGAGGGATAGAATGTTTGAGGGACTTGCTTAAGGTTAAAAAACTGGTTAGTTGCAGAGGTGGGTAGCCCTAGGATGCAGGCCTTCTGAATTTTCCCTCTTGACATACAGTGTTCCATATTCAATTGCAGATACACTTGAAAGCTCTCCAGTGGCTAGGAGATCCTTACTGATGTGGTTTCTTGGGGGATTTCTCTTGGAATCCTTTGGGGAGCTGAGGAAGACCTTGGACAAACTTGGAAAGAAAAAAAAAAAAACCGAAACGACATATGTGCACCATTTGTCATAGAATTTAAGGGGCTGATACACAGCCACCTCCTCAGACTTTCCAAATTCTTGCTCTAGGGCCTACCTTCTGCTTTTCATTGCTAACTAAGGTGTTGGTCCCTGGAGCTGTTTAGTCAAAGTAGGAGGTTTTTGGACCTTTCAATTTGGCCCTAAGGGATTTAGGGATAGACTATGAATTAACCGAATGATAAGTTGAATACAGATATGTTCATAGAAAAAGAAAATGTGCCCAAGTAGTAATTGTAAATGATTATTTGTTTATTTCCCACCATCCCAAACTATATTAACAGACTCCTTGAGCAAGTTCATGATCCAGCAGTGAACCTTAAGTTGAATGTTTTCCTCCTCTAAAATGAAAGGTGGAAATTGTGCTTCTTAGCTTTTAAATGTAAAATGTGAGTGCCTTTCCCCCTACAGTTGTATGATAGCACAAAGGCATTTCTAAAATAAACCGTACAAGCACAGTTTAAAAAGAAAGGGAACATTATGCAGAATTAATGAAATTGGCAAGTGTGTCTTCTTGCGCCCAGGTTCTAGTTCTCTCTGCTACCCCTTTCTTAACCTCCATCTGAACTTGCTTTCTGGAGAGGACCTGGGAGCCTCATTTCCAAGGAATACCCCAAATAAAGGTAGGGGTGCTGGGGGCTCCACCTCTGGGGACATTTACGAATTGGTTGAGTCCAGATCAACAAATGACTTGGTTTTAGAGTAGAATCTGACCTAAGCTAGGATTTCATCATACAGCGAATGGCTTGCTAATAAGGCTTGGACAGGCCTTGCAAGGGGAGGCCACCATTGGTCCCCCTGACTGTACCAGCAGCTCTAGGTGACACACACTTGGCAGAAGGGGAGTTGTCACACACCCTCAGGTGGTGATTGTTGTCTTTGTCCGAAGGCCTTTAGCTCTGCCTCCCAGAACCCTGCTAGAAAATGACCTTGAGTGTACTAATGTCACACCAAAGGCTGCACTTGATCCGTCCTGGCTGCAGGGTGTCTCGCGAGGCCATTTTACAGGTGTGTAGACTGAGACCAGCTCTGGTGAGGTGGTGTGTCTAAGGTTGCACAGCTTTGGAAGTGGCTGAACTGAGGCCACAAGCCAAGCTTTTTCATTCCAGTTCTCTCGTTCTCACTGAGGCCTGCCGCCGCCCCGAGAGTGAACTAGGTCAGGCTAAGTGGTCACTGGCTTTGGCAGTCTCCTGAGCACGTTCTGTGTTCAAACGCGGACAGTGGGCTCGTGTTGCCCTGAGCTCAATGACTGATGGCTTTTACTAAGAAACTCTTCCACTTGTGACCAAGTTCGTCGACTGAACAGGGACTTCCTCAAAAGTGGAAGATCTGTTGAGAGCCTGCAATTTGCATTTACCTTTATTAGCTCATCTCAGCCTTTCAACAACAGCCCGAGGTGGGTTAAATCCCCATTTTACAGATTAGAGTGCAGGCCTGGAGAGGGTAAAGGAAGGAGCCCAGAGTCACATGGCTGGTGAATAAATGGTGGCGTTCTAAGGGGGGGCGCTTGGATTCCCGAGTCCGTTCTTTCTCCCTCTACGAAATGTTACTGCCTTAAAGAATTGAATGAAATTTCCGCCTGTTCTTTCCACCCCTTCTTACGTTATTAGTGAGTTTAGTGTGTTTCAGGTGTTTGTATATCATCTCTTTTTTTCCACTGCTTTTTAAATAACATGTTTCCCAAGAAAAAAATCTGACTCAGAGATGTGATCACAGTGGCCCCTAATTTTGACATTTAAGTATTGAACTCCTTAAATTCTTCCCATTATAACTTTGTGCAAATTCTGCTTTTAATTCTCTCCTAGAGCTCTTTTAAGCAAAGCAAGGAAAAGGAGTGTGTGTGAACTTTGCCCTCACTGATCATGTGATCGTGAGCAGGGTTTCCCCCCCTCTGGTTGCAAGTGAACTGTGAGACAGGACAGGAGTGAAGGTTGCCCTAGGTAAACAGGTAAACAGCATGTTCCGGTAGAAATGGGAAGCCCAGTGGAAGATCCCATTTCTGACAGAATGGGCCAGGTTTCTGGAACGCACCTCACCCCACTGCTCCCAGATCTTCCAGCTCCCTAAGGCAAAATAGTGATTAGAAAATTATAAAAGTTAGACAGTGCCTTTGTGAAAAATTGGGAAAAGAGATAAGGTACAAATGTGAAAATAAATTTTTTCTCTAATCCCCTTGATAAGAACTCCCTATTGTAAGAACTAACCACTGTGATTAAGCTTCAGTGTCGCTGGCCTGTTACAGCCATACATCTATGCCTTTATGATTATATCATTCCATCTCTGCATACCCAAGTGTCTTGTATAGATATGGTAATTATCACTTAATTAATAGTAAGTAAATAATGAATTCAACACATTTTCCTTAAGTGCCTTGTTTGTGTCAGACACACAGGCATTGGACCTGGGGCTGTAGCAGTGAACCACACACCCTTGACCTTTCTTCCCATTCTAGTCTGTCGGGTTTGAAGTCAGACTCGAATGTATTTTTGCATGTTGCTTTTTTCTTAACATTATCCAAGAACATTTTCCACTTCTACTAAATAGGGAAATCCCATTAAAATATTAAAACAGGATTTTAAAAAAATAAAATATTAAAATGGGATTTTAATGGCTGCATGTTTTCTTTTTTATGAACCCATAGCTTGTACCATAGTTTGTTTAACCATTTACGTTTTCTTAAGAAATTTGTTGTTTCTTATTTTTCATTTTTGTTATTATATAAATAAGATTTTTTTAGTGTTCTTATTATAATTCTCTATTGCTTTTTTATTATTATAAGTCAGTCTGTGATGACTCTCACTTGCGTATTGGGTGTTTGTCTTTGCCCTGAGTTAGGTCTCAGAGAACAGCGCGGAACTTCCCCTGTTCCCTTCTCGCCTCCCTTCCCCAGCCCAGCCTTTCTGAGAGGAACAGCTATTTTTGAGGTGAGCCTGAGCACCCATTTAGTGAAGTCGCCGTCATTAAATGACTGCTTAGATAAACATTTGTAGGTGTTAATTGGTCCTGCAGGGGGTCTTTGAAGCTCCCACAGCTTCTGTTCCCTTTGAAGTTTTGTTTTTGCCTGAGCCAAAAACCTCCAGGAGTCTCTTCTTGAGCAGGCCCCCTCAGCCTTCTTTCTCCTCACACGGTGTGGCCTTCCCCAGACCTTGGAATCTGCAGGCCTACCCCTGGGAGATGTCATTCTCTCAGCCAACTGTTCATCAAAGCTCCGGTTCTGTTTTCCCAGTGGTTGCTGACACCATGGCACAGGGGAGGTGAGTTGGGGCAGGTCGCTTGAGCTCTGGACATCCAGTTAAGGTCTGGGCTCTTAGGCACGAAGGAGGCCCTCGTCCTCTCGTCTAAGTGATTGACAAACTGAGACCAAAAACACAGCAAGCAGACAGTTTATGCTTCGTTATGTTCAGGGCTTGCTTCGCATCTCATTGCTCTGAGCAGTAGGGCCATGTGTCAGGATACACGTCCTCGCTTTGTGTACCCTCTGATCTTCTTGGAAAACCTTTAGAAGACAGCCTGTGACTCCGGGCCGAGTAAGGAAGTGACCCCCACAGATTCCTGGACGAGGTGCTTAGCCTCTGCCTCAGTTTCCACATCCGCAAGTGGAGATCCTGACACTCACCTCACAGGGTCGTGAAGGGGTTGCGATGAGGTGGCGCGTATGAACATTCCTTATAAATGCCAATGTGCTCTACAGGGTGGTGTTATTATTAAAAACTGTCTTCCTGCTTTCTTCTAATTAACCACAGTGGTTTGCTTAGTTTCACAACTTGGCTCTTCTTAAAGAAGCCACAGAAATAACTCTTCCTCTCTTCCTTGGTGTCTAATCCTTGGAAAATTGTGGTCGGGGCCGGGGAAGCAGGGCTCTTGTGTCTATGGGCTGTGGAAAGACCTACAAGGGGCCTTCAAGTTGGAGCTTGCAGGTGGCCTGGGGCAGGGAGAGGGTGGCCTCTGGGGCAGTCAGCACTTCCCTGACTCTGTATCCTTCATGATTCCTCGTTGGCTGCTCTAAGAATGCAGCTTCCCATTTTTGCAGTGGACTTGTGCACCCTCACCAGTGGAGGGTGACATCGGGAGGGACTCGTCGTATGAATGGAGCTCAGCTCATCGGTAGCCTCCCTGGGCTGTTTCTCGGCAGGCCCTCAGGTGACAAAAAGCAGAAAATTACTCAGGCCACTTTAAGTCACAGGATTTATTTGAGGAGACGTGGAACAGAACACTGATCTGGAAGTGCCCCAGCAGGTTCTCAGAACTCAGCATAATACCTTTCTACCCACTCTGGGCCTTCATATCTCCCTTGACTGGCACCACTGTTCCTGTGTGTGTCTACCAGCTACTGCCCAGTCTTTTCTGAAAACTCCTGTCGGGGCCCTGGAGGCGCCCAGCCTGGTAACTGGCCAACGTTACTCCTTCTGGGGGAGAGCCATTCACAGGAGACCACATCTTGGGGATGGTGGTGATCTCATCAGTTAAGAGGTTACCCCGCCAGTCTGCCACTCTTGATATTTAGTTGGCCATCCTTTTGCGAAGAACAGCCTGAAGTTGCTTCCTGGAACAGGGGACTGTGGTTAGGGGAAGTTGGCTGTGGCAGGCGCTGATGAAGCCATATCCTGTTGGCATGACATATTAGAGCCCGGTTGATGGTGACGATAATAGTAATAGCAACTAATATTTCTTAAGAGCATTCTGTGTGCCTGGTCTTGGGCAGTATCTTCTTCAATCTTTCTGTCCACCCTAGCAGGAAGAGCTGCATTTTAGGTGCATAACTGAGACAGAGGATCTTTACAGGTGACTTACGTAAGAGCACACGGCTGGGATATGAGCCAGGCCTGGCCTGGCTGCTGGACCTGCACTCTTCCCCACGGCAGGCCCCTAAAGTCTCTGCACAGCCGGACTGGATGTCCCAAAGACCCCACACTCACCAGCAATAGTGTCATGGACTGAGGAGCACTTGGACTTCTCCCCTAGTATTTATTTAATCTTACAGTAGAGGGACTTTTTTTTTGTTTAATTTCAATTCAATTAGCCAACGTAAGTACACCCTTCGTTTCAGATGTCGCGTTCCATGATGTCTCAGTCTCTCAGAACACCTAGTGCTCATCGTGTCCCGTGCTGTAGAGGGACAGTTCTCACCCGTTTGGTGATCTGGTTTCTCAGCCCACAGTAGATGAGCAGCAGTAAATCTGAAAGGTGGGGACTCCTGCAGACATCTAGGAAGAAGGGATCCCTGGCTACCTGGATGGGAGGAAGTAGGCCAGGAAATGATGTCATGTCATGCCCAGAAGAGGTAAAGAAGCACTGCAGTCTGCGAGCAGCCGGCCCAGTGCCCGGGAGTGTGTCCTATGGCACCTTGGGGGGTGTGCCTGGCGCCCCACCGCCGAGTGCCGTGCCTGTCACGGCTCAGAGCTTCCATAAATATCTGAACTGCGCCACAGTGCAGGGCTGACCGTGAGCCATCGTTTGTGGACCCTGCCCTTTGTTCAAGAAAGTAGAGGAACAAGGAATGCATTTTGTAACTTTTTTAATCCCGTTGGTTTGAATAAAAATAGTTCCCTGCTCCTAAGCATAAGGTCTCCATTTGAAAACTTGTCTGCTGAGCTCAGCAAGTTCCGCAAGGGCTCTAGACACCTGGGGTGCTCTCTGAGCTAGCACTGGATTTCTGGTGTTTGTTGCTAACTCAGATTTCTTGGGTTTCATGACACATATCAGGACTTTAAAGTTACAAGAAATGAAAAGTTTCCTGGTAATTGCGGTGTGGGCCTGTGACATGAGCTACTCCTGATTGACTAAGACCCAGAATGACTTGGGCGGTGGGCTCAGGAGAGAGAGTGGCCCTGGGCCAGGGCTGGCCAGCTTGCCCCGGGCATGGCACATGGAGGTTGGGGATTGCAGAAGGGAGGTGCCCAGGAGAGGGGAGGGGGCATCAAGATTGTTGCTTAGGGGTCGTCCTGGCAGGCGTGTTGGAGCATATAACCTTAGCTTGCTTTGCTTTTTTCCCACAATGCTGGGGGTGCCCAGAATGGGAACTGATGGGTGGAGGTATAAAATGGATTTCACACTTGCTACATACATCTAGCACCCTGACAGATGGGTGGAAATCATCCACAGCACCACCGACAAAACAATAAGACCATGCCACCACCCTAGCTCAACTTGCCTTGGAGGCTTCCCATAGTTCATTCACATGATAATCAAGGTGGGATTGGTCCAGTTCTATGTGCCTGTCTGTGCCCAGCCCCATGGCAGAGCCTCATTCCTCCTTCCTTGCCCCACATGCCCTCTTCTGCCTTTCTGGAAAAGCCGCTCCCTTGCTCCATTTTTCTTCTTCCAAAGTCTGGGCCAGAGTAATGTGTTCTAATAGAACATGTGATACTTGGTTGCAGCTGTGGTTTTATATTCATTTAACTATTTATTTTTCTCTTTCCTAAGTAGATTGTATAGGCCCTGAGGGGAGGATTCATGTTGGTTTTTCATTACTTTCCTCAACAAATACGTACTGAGCACCTACTGCGTGCAGGCACTGTAAACAAAACATCCCTGCCCTCTAGGTGCACACTGTCTTGTGCCACCAGCAGTGGCATGGGTTAGAAGGTGCTAGATGCTGTGGAGAAAAGCAGGGCATGGAAAGGGGTAAGGCAGTGGATCTCAATGTGGGGAGTTTCTGGAAATGGGGCCTGGGCCCTACTTGGAGCCAGGCCCACCCTCTAGGGTTGAAGTTCCAGGTTTTTAAAAAGCTCACCAGGTGATTTGGGGGCACCGTGAGAGTGGGGGTGAGGGGGGTTTTGAGTGTCAAATAAGGGGGGAAGGAAAGCCTCGCTGGGGAAGTGACGTTGAGCTCAGTGGTCCTTGTGCCTTCACAGCCGAGCGTCATGTCTGACCCACCCATACCAGGCACTCAGATTCTGTTGGGTACATGAAAACAACGTCTGCTTATTTAACGATGGAAATATTACCATAGCTGGCTGTGTATTCAAAGTACAGATTCTCTAGCTGAAACGCTCTGGTATACAGCACAGGCCTCCCCACGCGCCCTCCTACTTCATTGGATCATTTGCTGATTCACCCAGAGTTTCTTTTCATTTTCATTTTCTTTTAATTTTTAGAAAAAAAATATTTACTTTTAAGTCATCTCTACGCCCCACGTGGGGCTCGAACTCATGACCCAGAGATCAAGAGTCACATGCTTGGCCAAAGGAGCCAGCCAGGTGCCCCTTTCATTTCCTTTTTCTTCCAGTTAAACTTTTTAACCCCTGAGGTAGTTTTTTTTTCTTTTCCCTTTTCCTTCCCTTCCCTTTCCTTTCTTTCTTTCTTTTTACTGTTCTGTTGGATAAGAGCATCAGTGAAACCAAATTAAAATGAACTGAGGGGGTTTGCTGCATAATACGAACCCAAAGAATTTATTGCTGTAGGAGAAACCATTATGGCCTTTTTATTATTTAATTTTAACAGTCTGTAGGTATTGGGACTTTCTGTCCCTCCTTCATTGCAATTTTTCTTCCTAATAGTTGATCAAATACAACTTTTGGCTTGTGTTTTTTTGCTCGGGTTACATCGAAATTCTGTTAACTGCTACTGAAGCATTGCCCCAGAGTATACAATAACATAGTGCTTAATTGAGCTATCAGGCTCCTAATGAATTCATACCGAGATTTATCATTTAATTAAAGAGCAAAGGGGAAAAAAAGCAAAGGGAAGGTATACCATTGTTTCTCCCACTGGCCTCCATTTCCTGTGTTTAAAATCTCCTAGCTTGTTTGTGTTCGCTTGTCTACGGGAGATGGCATACAAGTGCTCAAGGTGTGTGGATAAAATGGAGGATGCACTGTATCACAATTACTTCTAATAGATCTTAAAAATTGATTCAGATTTGGTGGCAATCGTATGGCACTTGATTAAATATGAATTATGTTTTATGTTTTTTACAAAGCTCGGTGAGGTCATTCTCCAAAATTATTTCTAGGTCTGTATATGTAAGCCAATCTGAAAATCTAATCACAGGGAATCTGCTAACTGAAATGCTTTGGCTTTACTGAGAGGCAGAGAATACATTTTTCTTGAGAACACCATATCTTATATGCTACATGCTCCTTTAAAATTCACACTGTGTTAAAAAAGCTACCTTTAAGCAACACCTTTCATGATAACTGCATTTTTAAGTATGCAAATGTAATGTTGCCAACAGGTAAATGTAGGGCAGTCTTTTATTGATTCAGAGAGTGGAAATGCTTAATACTTTCTGTATTTAGGTGAGTTATATTACTTTTTTTTTTTTTAAAGAACGGTATTTTATGTTAAGATAAAACTTAGGTACCTCATAGTGTAGTTAAAAGACAGTAGTATTTTCCTATACTTACTTTTGATTTAGCCATGTATAAGAAGTAACTCAACTGGGATAAAAGGATTAAATATCAGAAGAAATCCTTTTTTTTTTAAATTGAGATATAATTGACATTTAACACGGTATTAGTTAGTTTTAGGTGTACACCATAATGATTTGATGTATAGCAGTTTTTTTTCTTGTGACAAGAATTTTTAAGATCTTTCTCAGCAGCTTTCCAGGATACAATACAGTATCGTTAACAATAGTCAACATGCTGTATATTGCATCCTCGGGACTTACTTGTCTTGTAACTGGAAGCTTTTACCTTAGACCCCCTTCACCCATTTTGCCTGTCCCCTACCCCATCTGTGGGGACCACCAATCCGTTCTCTGTATCTCTGTCTTTTCTTTTAGATTCCACGTGTAAGTGAGATAATGCAGTATTTGTCTTTCTGTCTCACTTCTTTCACTTAGCATAATGCTGTCAGGGTCCTTCTATGTTGTTGCAAATGGCAAGATTTTTTTTTCTTTTTTAAGGCTGAATAATATTCCATTGTATATCGCTACCACATTTTCTTTATCCGTTCATGTGTCAGTGGACACTTACGTTGTTTCCATGTCTTGACTATTGTAAATAAGGCTATCAGAATAAATCTTAAGTTTCTATAAAAATAAGCTAAGAAATGAGCATCCTTAAATCCAAAGTACAAAGTAGATATTCTGTGGGAGAATTGGTGACTGCTTCAGCCTCCTTGGTCCTCAGTTTCCCTCATTTGGTTTTCCTGCACAGAGACGTAGGAGCTCGTTGCTGATTGCGACTGCTGTCCACGTCCATTTATGTCTGTATGTTTGTCATATGTTTGTCTGAGGAGACAAGCTTGGTGTCAGTCATGGTATCAGATGGTTTTGTCTGGAGGGCAGAGCAACAAGATCATGGAAATGACCTTAAAGATTCAGTGTAACTCTTGCATTATATAGATAAGGAAACAGAGACCCAGGGATGTTGGGCAATTTGCCCAAGGTCATGTAGCCAGTTGTGACAGAATCAGGAATGGAACATACATCTCTTGACTTCCAGCCAAGTATCACATGGAGATTATACATGTGGGCTCTGGAGAGTAGTGGCTTGATTTCCAGTGGTTGGCTGTGCCACTATGAAACCTTGGGTGACTTTCTTCTCTGCTTCAGTTTTTGCACTGGTAAAATGGGAATGGTGATAATTTCCACCTCATGGTGTTGTTCCTATGAGGAGTACATGAGTCACATTATACGTAATATGCTCAGAGTGGTGCTGGGTACACAGTAATTGCTCCATCAATAACCACCGTTAACCATTGTCATTAATCTGAGCCATTAAAAACCTTCAACTTGTATCATTTCAGACTTAGCATTTGTGTGTGTTTGTCATTGTTTTATTTCTTTTATTTGACCTGTTTACAGCTCATTATAATGGTAATGTGCCGTATGATGCAGTAGCTTGCCAGTCATATAGACGCTCAAGGTGGTTTGGCAAGTGCCCAGAATTCCAGCCACCTGTTGTAACTATTGCCAACATACAGTAGATTTTCATTTCTGGGAGGGTGTTCAACCAAGAGTCCAAGTCATTAGTATGACTTTGTGTCTTTAAAAAAATTCTTTCTCCTTTTACAGAAGTATTCTGTTTCCCACTTACTTGTTATGTGAAGCAGAGCAGTCACATGGGTCTTCTTGTCCCTGCCTCTTGAAAATGCATTAAAACAGTGGCAGATGTGCCACTGGGATCACCTGAAATGGCTTTCTGAGATAAACCTGTGTGAGATAGGGAAGATAAAACTAGTTTTTTGTTTTGTTTTGTTTTGTTTTGTTTTTTTCTCCAGCAATTCGAGTAGGCAAGAGAGTGATCCCATCCTGATGGGGCACTTAGCAAGTCAGGAAGCAATAGCAATGAATAACTTTCTACTTCCCACAATTTGCATGGCTATTAACAATTGATGACTTTTCCTTTAGGATAGAATTACCAGCAGCAGCGATGCCTATCCTTGATGGTAAACTTCTAATGGCGGTCCCGGTGAACATTAGGGAGGAAACCGTAGGGAGGGTTCAGACACAGTGTAACTTACATTTTCATCCTTTCTCCCAGGGGACACAGCTGCAGTTGATGCACAGACACATCCTAATAAGCTTTTCCATAATACCATTTTTGCCACCAGATCCAGATGTGATCTGATTCCTACTGGATTCTACATGGTAGCGGCCCTTGCTGTGATTGGGATAGACCACGGGGGACATCCTTTCCCTCAGAACTTCATCATATCAAAACAAACAAACAAACGAACGTGTTAGAATGGTATTATATTCTAGTTGAAAATCACAGAATCACATAGAGAGTTCTCTAACAACAGCTTTTGAAAGAGCGGCTCTGGCGAATGGTTCACTAAGTAGGAGTAAAGGCAAGACCTTCCTGCCCTCATCCCAGATTTGATATTGCTTAGTCCCAGACAAACAGCAGGCGTATATTTTATGCACAGCGGTGACCGTTGGCCTGTATTTGTATATGGAATGAATATTCAAAATCCAAATTGTTTTTTCCTGGAAACATTCCTGAGTCAGGTGTTGGATGTTATTTTCTGCCAAGAATCACGGTACTATTTTTAAAAATACTACTTTTTTCGTACCCCCTTTCCTTGTCCCAGTGTCTTCTCCCTTCTCCACAAAACACGGACTGCTTTTCTTTCTCCCAGTAAGCTGACTTGTCGGTTCAGGTAGCAGAGAGATAAACAATAGCATATTGTATTTCCAATTAACTCATTTAATTAGATGAGGTGAATTAATTGGATTTTTTTGACATGTCTCTGAAAATCTAGAATACTCGCTTTTGGGATTTCCCAGGTAGGGTGGCTTGGGTGCTTTGTCACTTGGCTCCTATGGAGGACCTGGTGTAAGACCTATCATTTGAAGGCTGTCATTTGAGTTCCCCTTGGGGGTATAAAAATGGACTAGTGATTTTTCAGATAGCAGAGCATAAATCAGCAGGCTGTTTGGCCTGCCCTGCCGTCCAGGGCTTTCTCTGGTTATCACCAACCTCATCAACAGAAGGTTCGCTTCAGCATTTCTCTGTCCACACGGGGCAGGTGAGATGATCATCTAAGGGACTCTCTGAAGTTTTTCTCCCTCCATTCCCATTCTCTCACCTTATATAATTTTAGGGGTCTGGGCATGCAGGCTTTGAGGGTCCTTCTTCTATCCTGTCATGACAGGGCCTGGAGAAATTCTAGAATTTAGACCGGGGCAGTTTTAAACCTTAGGTCATTCTCCCTTGCATTATAATTACTTAGTTTTTATCTCTCTGGTTTTATATACCTTACAGGGTAAAGCCGGCTCCTTCTCCTCTGTACCCTAGAGTTCACCCCCACCCCCGGTGGCAGCCATTTGCTTGACATTGTCTAGTAAATGTCACTGTGTTTGATCAGCTTGTCATCTTCCTTTCTTTAAGTCTAGAAACTACTGAACCAAAACAGATGGAGGAGAGACTATAGTATATTTTGGAATCCTTCATCTTCATTTAAAGTTTTCTTTAGCATATGTCTTTTTCAAACACAGATCAAGAGGGCCAGCCCCCCACCCCCCACAAAAAAAAAATGGGATCAAAGTATACAGCACCTCCTTTCATGGTGGAAAAATGCAGCCGATAGGCTCTTTCTCTCTACCATTTGCCTCTAAACAGTTTTCATTCACAAAGATTTTGGGATGTTTCACACTTTATGTTCTACTTCAAATAAGGTAGGTAAGTCTACTGTAAGTTAAAAGTTGGTAGTAGTCAGATCTAAATCAGGTCATCATCCTGAATGTCAGTCAGCTCCAGGAGAACAGAGATGGTGTGTATATCTTTTTAATCGGTTTCCCTGGCATCAGCACAGTGCTGTGTGGCTAGTAGATCCTCAAGAAATACTTGTCGATTGAGTGTCTTTTGGTCATGGTGGCCTGTTAGTGCCGAATAAAAGACTTGTGGAACTGAATTATTAGAATTCTTTAATTTTGTTTGGAATCAACGACCCAAAGGGGATGTCGAATAGGAAAATACGTTTAGAAGAATTTGTCCTTTCCACAGCCGCCCTCCCCCCCACCTTGAGGTTCAACCTAGGAGTGAAATTAGAGAATCACCAACTTCGGATGATGATTTGCAGCTTTGCAATAACCCGTATCTTTGACTGTCATTTTAGCTGTGAGTAGGTTCCTGATCATAATTCTGTAATATCCCTAACAGCCTGCTTTATGGAGCTTGAAGTGCACCGTATTATCTAGGATGGGCCTCAGTTCTTGGCCAGGTATCGTTTCTGTTGTTCAAAGCTTGCCTCCTTTTGGGGAGCAGGCTGAGAGAGTGAAGTCATTGCAGAGAATTGTGGTAGATCCGGGCAACTCCACCATGAAAGGACTGGCCGTTCAGTCCCTGGTGCTTTGAGTGCCCCCTCCAAGGAAGGGACTGACAGCGTTGTCGGGAACAGAGCCTCGTCCTCCTGTCTGCTGATGTATGGCACACCAGCCTGCCACGCTCAGCCAACCACGTGTGCTGCAGTCATCTTTCCTGGACTCTAATCCCATGGCATAAACCTTACCGAGGAAGCCCAGGGATACAGTTCTGTGGCCTTACCCACCATCCACAGCCATCCATCATGGCTTCCTACAAGTTGGCTTGAGCTTCCTGGTTCATCCCTAGGCACTTCATTCTTCTTTACAGGCCTTCAGATGACGCCTCTGGGCGAGGCAGCACCTGCCATCTCCCACTACCACTCACAGGGATGGATTTTTTTTTTACCACTCCTCTTTTCCCTGAGGTGCTCTCTGGCTCTTATCAGGGAACCATCAGACGCACTTTGTGGCTGTTCTGAAAGCCCTCCCCCCAGCCAGAGTCACACCACCTACATTGTGCTTCTTCCGTTTTGTTACCTTTTTTTTTTT
>NW_027397067.1:61743998-61757321 GCF_003265705.2 Callorhinus ursinus | reverse complement strand
TGTACACTCTCTCTCTCTCTCTCTCTCTCTCTCTCTCTCTCTCTCTCTCTCTCTCTCTTCCTGTCCTGGCTCCCCCTCATCCTATGTCAGGCCTCCTCCTGCCATTCAAGTCAAGCTGTTCTAGCTTCTAAGAGTTCTCATCTTGGAAACTCAATTTTACATTTAACTTTGAAGCTAGAGCCACCCAAGGGTTACAGCATAAACCACAATCTGGTCATGTTTTGGAAACAACTATTTTAGAATTCAGGTTACAGGTTGCAGAAGTTAATACTTGAACATTGTTCCAAGTTCAAATATTACAGAAAGTGAAAGTTACCTGTAATATGTCCTCCATTTACTACTTTTATATTTATATATAGTTCTCTTTTCTAATTTCCTGTCTTCTTCACTTACTTATGTATCAAGCATCCATGTCTGTACATATAGATCTCTCATTTTAACAGCTGAAGGTACTCTCTTGTGAAAATAATCCTTTGATTACATTATAATAGAGTGTAAAATGAATTTGACTACTGGCCAGAGTCTGTTTTCCTGTATATTCACCCCCAATTCTTGGTCAGAATGAGGGGTAGTCCAAGTTGTTTTTTGTTTGTTTTTTAGCAGAATGAGTTTTTTTTTTTTTTGAGGGATAACTAGTTTACATGCTTTGATTTCTCAGTTTCCCACACCTGTTAAAAAATCTATTTTAAGGGCTAAAAAAGGCTTAGGATTTTAATTGTTTTTTTAGATATAAAAAATCATATACAGTTTATTTTTTTCCAGTTAACCAAGAGACCAAAGTCCACAATAGTAAAGACTCGGTCTCCTGTAGAGGAAGAATTGGAAAGCTTTGCCTCCATCAGGACAACTCTGAGATTTGAAGCACAAGTCGTGGAAGTTGGGGTGTGACCCCTTCAATAAGTGTGATTGGGAAAAGGTTTGTCGATACTCTTTGTGGAAAGTTGGTAGCCAGATACAATTGCAAGCCGTTTCACATTACTTCACATAGTGCTTTCAAAGTGTCTGTCTATTGTCCCTCTTGGCACTAGCGCGTGCAAATCAGGACTGGCTGGATGAGAGTGAGTCTAGCACAGGGGCAGACAGTGGGTCTTACTCTCATTTCATCAAAAGCCAATAAGAAAACAAAAGCAAAGGTGGAGAACAGTAAAAGAAGGAGACCACAGTTTCCTCATTTGGGGACCAAAATGCTGGGTGCTGAATTTTCACTTTCCGATTAGAACTGACAGTTGAACAGATATGATTTATTTCTGTGGTTGTGTGTCCATTGCTCCAAGAATGATAGAGACAGGAAGAAGCTGTCAAATTTTAGTTTGTTCCTTTTCTCTGTCTCCCCCTACTTTTTTTTTTAAGCATGGCTGTAAGAATCAGATATCGGCCACTGTCTGACATGTCCTTCTGTGGTAAGTGTTTGCAGATCAAGTCTGCCAGAGATCACCATGCCAGAAAGAACCATGCCAGAAATCACTTTGCATTTTTCTGATGGAGCAGAAATGAACCTGGTTCATTCCATCTCAACAGCTTTACCCAAAGGGCTCAGCATGGACCACTAGTTTCATAAAAGAGGGCTAATGTGGAGTCTGGTTCAATATGGTGGCATTAAGACATGTAGTTTTTTTTTTTTTCTCACCTCCAGGTTTTATATTTCCATGAACATTGGCCTTAATTTTCTTCCAAATGAGTCTGTGATAACATTGTTTTGAGTATCCCTTGCTGATTTCAACTCCTGAGTAATAAGCCTGGGAATGTCCTCTTTCTCAGCTCAGCAGGAGAAGAAGGGGTATTCCACAATTGTGTTCCATACATTTAGTTTCTACCTGCTGGCTTCAAACAGTATTAATTTTTATGTGCTCATTGTGTATTGTGTTTAATTAAAAGCATTTCTATTCGCAGAGGTACTTGTAGGATTTTTTTCCCCCTGAAATGAATAAAACAAACAGGCATCTGGTATTTGTTTTGTATAACACAATCCCCGTAAAATGAAGAGTAATAAAACATAATTATCTGTAAAGGCTTGTTTTATAAGCCTGAGAATGGGCTTGTTTCTATCAGGTTTTTAAATTCCACTTATACGATAAAGACTCTCTTTGTACATTAATCCATAACAGCAATAACAACAAAACCTTCCCAATTACATGTGTGAATTCAACTTATCTTTTATTAAACAAATGGGTTTCCTTTTTTCTGTTATAGTGTGCGTGATAAAAGTTTGTCATCACATTTCTTCTACACAAACATTCTGTTCAATCGGTGTAGCTTTAATTTTGATTTTTCCCTATAATTAAATTAATTAAACAATTTTTTAGTCCTTTATTGAATTTTTTAGATCTCAGACCACTGTGTGGATTCTAAAACCTTTCAGAAAAGTACACATCAAACTTTTGCATATGTTTTTATAAAGTTTGTAGGCATTCTGATTCTTGGTTAAAGGATCTGTTAATTATTTTAAAAAGTGCGCTTATCATCTGAAGCTCAGATTTTAGCTTTAGTGTATGAATATCTAATGAAAGAAATCTGGTTTTGTAGCATTGGATTTAATTTCAGGGTCGGGCTCCTTTCTGGGAATGGAGGAACCCTCTCATCTGAGAAAAGAAATAATTCAGAATGTGGGAGGTATAAAAATTATTAATTCAGTGGTGGATTTGCTGTCAGATTAGACGGCAGTGCCTACATCCCTGGGGGCTCCTGTTCCCAAGACCGTTTTTATTGTTTCTATCCAGCGCCAGGCACGAGCCTTGAAGTGGCAAATTCATCCTCTGAGGTTGTGTGTCCATTGCTGCAAGAATAAAAGAAGCAGTAACAAAATCATGCAGCGCATATTTCACAATGACAGTTTTATGTGGTTGTGTGATGTTGCAGAGTCTCGTATGTGATATCGACCCCTTTCTTTTGAATCAAAGCACAGAGTTTGCCTGGAGAAGGGAGGCTTCAGAAATAACGGAGTCTAATACAAAATTAAGCCCCTACATAGTTATCCCATTCTGTCTACTATTATACTAATTGCTTACAGGAAGTGGAAGTACATATATGTAATATTTATATCCAGTTTGACTAGTGACTTCTAATTTTAGATTTCTGACCCTTTTTTTTTACATTATCCTTTTGCATTGAAATCACACTGAAACATTTGTATTATTATGAATGCACGCTGAATTAAATAGACATGGCTACTTGATCTCTCCCTTCATGTTGTCATCTATTGGAGAATGAATAGCTGAAAATAAGAACATCAGTTCCTCATCCAAAGGGAGGCTGAATATTCCAATTCTAGATCCGTAGTCACTTGGTATGCTTTATTTGAAATACCATTTTTGAACATACTTGGCAACTTAAAGTGCCCAATTGAAAAGCACTGTAGAGAGAGGAAGTCTGTGGACGTGCAATTAGTCCTTGGGATTCAGAGCATTTCCTTAATGTGTGGAAGGCCATTATATGAAATCACTGGACACCATAGCTTTATGCCAGATGCTTAGAATGGAAGGCATTTTCAGGATGGATTATTTCTGTACTCTTGCTCCTAAAATGGCTTACCTAAAGAGACTCCCAACTCCATAAAAGTACTGGTGGTGTGAAAAAAATTCGGTGGTGTGCTTTCATCAAATTGTAGGCAATTGATAACTGCAACTAGCCACCTAAGTGACAGGTAATCTTTATTATTACAAGAGGACTTAAGTTTGCGGACTCTATTTTTATTTTATTGGCAACCTCCTTCCACCTTTTATTTTATTTTCATGTTTTTCAAGAGATGAGGGTTGGGTGCTGGAGAATTTGGCAGATACTGTGCTGTTCCTTACTAAAAAACGAAGCCTTCCTGAGTAGAGCCAGATGAGCTGTATATTCTGAGATTTATAGTGTTTATGATAGAAAGACCAAAAACACTAAGCACTTAATAGCTTTCCTTACTTACAAGTCAGATTCATCTAAGGGGTATTATTCTTTTATTTTTCTGGTGCTTGAAATGCTCCTTTGAAATAGATTATCAGGGAGGATGCACAGTGACACAAGATTTGCTGGCTGTGAAAATGCAGAACAGGTAAAGCTTTCCTTCCTCAATGCTCTGCAACAGCCAGAAAAAGGTCCATTGTATTTAGGTAGAAACACTGCTTTTTGTCTAAGTGAAGTCACTCACACACACATATACCTAACATAGGGTAGGTGAGTGTACGTGAACATGGGGCTCTTATTTCCCAATTATATAATAGATGCATTCCATTAAAGTTTGCAGTAAAATGAATGTCTATTAAGTGAATTATTTTTCCCTAGTGACTTCTGTAAAAATAGTGCTGTCTTCCACTAGGCTGTGAATGTAGTATGTTCTCATGTTCGACTACCAGGAAAAAAGAATAGAAAGGAAACCCCCCCTTTTTAAAAAATATTTTTATTTTTTTAAAATTTATTTGACAGAGACACAGTGAGAGAGGAACACAAGCAGGGGGAGTGGGAGAGGGAGAAGCAGGCTTCCCGCCGAGCAGGGAGCCCGATGTGGGGCTCGATCCAGGACCCTGGGATCATGACCTGAGCTGAAGGCAGATGCTTAACGACTGAGCCACCCCGGCGCCCCAGGAAAAACCCTCTAAATACCGTGAATCTAAAGAAAACACGAAGCTTCTGATAAAGCTTCTAATGACACCCCAAATACTGCCTGTGGTAGTTAAGCTAGGGTATATGACTTTAATAACAAAATGGCAAATACACAATAGTATCACAGTTCTGAAAGTGGTACTCACTTCCCTCACCCTTCTTCCCATTGTTCCCATGGCAGAGAGAACAGTCACAAAGGTTTTAGCAAGTAGGTTATTTTAATAATCTCAGCATCCTGTCTCCATACTGTATAAACCTGACATCCAAGTTTTGTTTTGTCAACTTAAATATGTAAGTTGAAAATAACCTCTTTCTAAACATTTTGTCCTAACTCTTCAATTTGTTACAGTATCTTTGCAAGAGGAGTGTTCGCCATGTTATTTAATGATCAACAATTGAAACGTCTGCACCCCTTTAGCAATAAAGTCTTCTCCTTGGTTCTTTCAATTATCAGCTATTGATATGGATCAATATATGGATCGTCTGAGATGCTGTGCTTTGGGTCCCCTGCCCAAATGCCTGATGTGTATTAGGCACTAACCGTGTATCACAAAGGTGCTGTGCTTAACACACACTCTGTCCTCTCATCCTTCAAAAGCTCCATGTCACCATTTTACAGATTTGGACAGTGAGGCTCAGACTTGCTAGATGATTTGCCTGGAGTCACTCAAAGAGTAAGAGGCAGAGTCGGCATTTGCCCTGCACTCAGATTGAGCTCTGGAACCTGGGCACTTACTTAATGCCATGGTCTCCGCCTGAGCTGTGTTTTCAGTCATCTGGGACTTTTCAAAACAGTGGTGAGTATAGACTCAGCATCTTGAGGAGCTGGACCCTGAGCATCTGTGTCTTGAAGGTTTCTCGAGTGACCCCAATGCTCGGTCAGGCAAGCCAGACAGTAACTGAAACCTGTCACATGCCCGGCTCAGTTTCTTGCTAGGTTGTTGAGCTGCTGAATGATCTGATCTCAACGTCTTCGAACCTGCATTCCAGTGAGGGAAATGCACGTGCACACAGCCAATCGTGAGCACGAGGCATTAGGACAGGTGCTGTGGTGGTGTCTTAGTCTGTTCCAGCTGCTGTAACAAAATGCCCCAGACCCGTGCCTTATAAACACCAGAAATGAGTTTCTCACAGTTCTGGAGGCTGGCCGTCCAAGATCAGGGTGCCAGCACGATTGGGTTCTGGTGAAGGGCTGCTTTGGGTCTATAGCCTGCTGACTTCTCCCCGTGTCTTCACATAGCAGAAGGGGTGAGCCTCTTTTATAAAGGCCCAGATCCCATTCAGCAGGTTCATGCTTTAATCACCTCGCAAAGGTCGCCACCTCCTAATTCCATCATCTTGGGGATTAGGTTTCAACATACGAATTTGGGGTGGGGGGTTGGACACAAACATTTAGACCATAGCAGGAAATAGAGACTGTGCTCTGTAATAATTCTGATGAGGGGGCTTATGACGGATGAGGTAGCATCTGGAACATAGTCACTTCAGCAAGTGCTATTTATTCTAGCTCCAAAGAGGTGTTGCATCTTTCCTCTGTAAACCCTACAATTAACTACAGAGAGCCTTGGTCCAGGTTCTCGTGAAGGTCCCAGTCAGGGATCTTGAATCTTCTCCATTCAGTTTGTCTGGGACAGCTTGGGTGATAAGACCAGTCATTTTTCTATTTCTTCAATTTTCTCATCAAACTAAAGGGTATATTCCTCAGGGTCCACTTGAACGGGATTATTAGGTCAGGGATAAAGCACCAGCTCGGACTAAGCAGGCTTGGTTGTGATGGTGTTATCTTTCACTCTTTTCTTCTTCTTTTTAAAGATTTTATTTATTTATTTGAGAGAGACAGCAAGAGAGCACAAGCAGGTGGAGGGGCAGAGGGAGAGGGAGAAGCCCCAGTGAGTGGGAACCTGATGCGGGGCTCGATCCCAGAACCCTGAGATCATGACCTGACCTGAAGGCAGACCCTTAACCGACTCAGCCACCCAGGCGCCCCTCACCCTCTTCTTCTTGCGACCCATTGAGCAAAAGCTATTGCTTGATTCCTGAGTTTAGAAAACCTCTGCTGAGCTGCTTGCTTCTGTTCTGGGCAGTGAGGACACCAGTGTGAGAGTGGTTCTTAAGGAGCCAAGTAAACTTGTCTAGGTTAGGAAGACTGGTGTTGAGGTATCAGCTGAGGCATAGGCAGAAGACCTATCTATGTAATGATACTGGGATTTAGTTCTTGAATTCTTTATATTCAGAATATGAATTAAGTCCAGGCTGGCTTTGACAACCAGGATCATTCAACACTTACGGTGACTGTTGGGTGATTGGCCGCATTATAAGAAGATATATTCCTAACAGCTAGTAGGAGCAGTGGGGACCCAATGGAGGGTATTAAATAGTACGGTGTTCTCCATAAGTGTTCTTTAATTGTGAAGAGGACTGTTCTGTAGCTTCATTCATTCATGCATTGAAGATGCATTGATTAAGTGCTTTTTGTATGGCAGACTCATTGAGAAGTCTAAATTTTAAACTTGGTTCTTTGATCCCTTAAGTTTAGAGCTTAGCTAAAAGTTTTGTTATATCTCAAGAATTTTATCAAATTATGCTTAAAATGAGGGAAAACTCTGTCTCTCCATCCCCCCAGCCCTACCCCCCCCGCCCAGTTCTGCTATTGATTGGTCTTGTCAAACAGTTTTGGGAGGTATAAAAATTTCTTGAGCCAAAAGTACCCCACTCCACAGCGTATCCTAGTAACATAGATTGAGAAGCCGATTAGAAGAGAAGTTTAATCATTACCATTGGCCTCACTGTTCTGAGATTTCGGGTTTCTTTCCCTTACCACAGACTTAATTTTTTCATCTGTTTTCAATTTCAGAAGAACTTTAGGAGTGAGGGAAATTAAAAGGAAGTTGGGAAGACCAGCAAAGATGTCATTGGTGGTGTGGATAGGAGTGACTTGTGACAAAGTTATTTGAAGTTGGATTAAAAAAAAAAAAGTGTGGTCAGCTCAGTATGTAATGACTTTTAGGCAGAAATGGTGTTTGGGGTTGTATTATCTGTGTTGAGAACTTTTTTTTTTTGTTATAGAGAACACTGGTACCCTACATTTTCTTAAATTCATCCTTTTCTTGCTAAAAGAAACTGTGGGCATCTGATAAAATATCCTCATTTTAGTATAGTTGATTTTACTGTGACTTTAGAGTGGTTTCATTTCTGGAGAGCTTTATTCACATTGGTGTGATTGAGGAAGAGTAGGCAGATCTTATGGGAAAATAAATGTAGAACTTTCCAAGTAATAAAGTCAGAAGGTTTCCAGTTGCAATCTTAAGGTGCTCTCTCTTGGCATCTAGTTTCAGAAATGCATTTTGCCCCCAGGTGTGAGTAACGGTGCTTCTTAGGACAACAGGGAGACTTACTCCATGAGAATTGTCCTTCTTGCCTTGTGTTATGGCACATGATATGGAGGTTTAGAAGTAAACACACCTTTGGACACAACAGTGTCTTAGTTAAGACATCTACTATTTTTAATACATTTTGTCTGTTTTGGGCCTGGTGTGTTATCTTAGGGTGAGAAAAACCATCCACTTGCCTTGGTCTGAGGTCATATGTAGCTGTCAGTTCTCTGTAACGGACTCGATGATGTTATGGGTTTAAAATAACTGAAAACTAACATTTCTTGTCCGCACAATAGTGGTTGCAGCCCTCTATCATTTTTAGGCTATTAATCACACTCCTCTTTTACGAGAAACTCCTGTCCTGCCCCCCCGAAGTTAAATCTCATAATTTAATATGCCTAGGTAATGCCTGGCTCAAATCCTGTAATATTTTGTTTTGTCCTCTGCTTTTATGATGGTGTTAAGACAAAGGCAAGTAGTGGAGGGTTTGGGTTGAAAGAGGAGAAAGAGGAGAAAATGGAGCGTTGTAACCCCTCTAGGGGCCGGGTAGGAGATTGTTAGTACATTAGTGGTAGGAGGGCTTCTCCAGAAAATATGATGGTACAATTAAATGGGGCTATTAAAAGTATGTCAGCATCAGTTCATTAAGTCACAATGGCAATTTCTTTATGAGCCCCTTTGGTCTCTCTCCTCTTGTGACTCTGTATTTTCAGGGAGGGAAGTTCCACAGTTACTTAGATGCCCATTCTGTCACCCCTTCTTCGGGGGCTGGTTCTCTGATGAAAAGATTTTATAGAAGACCCCCCAAGTACCTGTTTGCATCTGCAGGCATTGGGAAGGAAAATGGGGACGATCTGGTACCACGTTCCCAAGCACTCCTGACCTTGTAAGAAGGTACCAGGTAGAAGAAATCTGCTTGAGAGTACAACAAATGAAGTCTTGTGGAAGATTTTGGATGAGAACCTTTTTATTCTGCAAGAATACTGAATTCACATTTGGCAGACTTGTGTAAAAACCTGCAGAAATGTTTCCATTGAGGAAAACAATGTGTTTTCAAGATCAGTTGGAATCTGATTACCCCCCCCCCCCCCCCCGTTTAGTGAGAGCTTCAAGGCTTGAGTTGAGTGGGTAAGCATGTTTGACGTCAAACCGTGTAGTGGGGAGTCGGACCTGGCATCTCTGTCCCTGTCACTTAACTATGTAAGCCCCCACTTCTTCATCAGGAAAATGAGGATTCTAGTATCTGTCTAATTCTTGTTGCTTTGTGAGATTAAACGAGATACCGGATGAAAAACATTCAGCACAGTGCTTGGCACAAGGGACCTGCCCCCTGAATATTAACTGGCTTTATTATCAATTTAGTTTTAGGACCAAAAAACCCATAAGCCCCCAAAACCATAGCGATCTTATCTCTCTGTTGAAGGGTAGGCCTATGAAGGAAGCTGAAGCCCAGAGAAATGATATGTTAATTACTGGTAGAGCCTGAATTAGGATCCAGTCTTCTGACTTTTCCCTGGAGCATGGTGCTTCCCATAGTAGGGGGTTGTTCTGCATTGTCTAAAGGAGGGTGTGCTCCTAAGAATTTTGCCTGGTTTTCCTGGGCATCACACAGCTCGTAGGGGTCGTATGAACTTTTCCATTTGGCCTCAATACCTTCTCCATCCCTATTATTATATATATGAGGTACGACTTTTATATATTTAAGAATGAATTTTTATATATTTAAGAACCTCTGTTGCCCTGCTTCTTTTGCTGGCAAAAATTTCTGCACTTTTGAAGGCATTGTCATTGTCTGAGTTTTCAAAGAACTACCTTCAGAGAAAAATTCACAGTTTTTGATTATGCCTGAGGACCGCAGAACAGCATTTGAACTACAAGTGATAAAAAAGGGCAAGTATTTGATTAAAACCAATCTCCCTTAAAGACTAATGTTTCAGTCTCCATCCGACCTTCTTCAAGGGAACTTCGGTGTCTGCTGATGGTCAGGTCCAATTTATTGGGAGGTAAAAGAAAAGGCAATCATTTTCTTAATTCATTTATTAGCTTCCAGGCTTCATAGAGTGAATCTAAAAAATGGTGTTAGATAATAGAAGAAGTTTAAGTGCTTAAGAAATATCTGACACGTCTCATACTTGCAGATTTCAGTACAGTATGAAGTTCTTATTGATATCGGGCAAGTGGCATTTATCAGCTGAGCAACTCAGGAAGCACAGATGCTTCAAACTGCTGGGGACACATGCTCCGTACAATTTTCTGCATCGCTTTTGTGATTATCTGAGTTCTCTACCGAACGGACACAGACATTCCTATTTCCAGCTCAGATTCTGGCATTTGCTTTTTCCCCGTGCTCGGGCTGCCACTGGCCTCACCTCACCCGACTCTGTCGCTCACCTTTATGTCTTTGAAGACTTAGCTTCCTCCGCCCATCCCGGGCCAGGGGTGCCTCTTGTTGGGATTCCGTAGCACCCTGCTTTTGCCACTTCTCTTGGCCCTGTGGTGTGCAGTATTACAGGTGCATTGCAATCCTCCGTTTAGTGGTCTCTCCTTCCAGTTGCTCTCTGAGCTCTGTGGGGACAGGAACCCCTTTTGTCTTTTCATCTAGTGCCCAGCAGGTTGCCTGGAGGCAGAAGTGAATGTTCATTGAGTGAATGAATGAATCACTTTCTGCCAAAACCTGGCTTCCCTGAGCTTATATGCCCTGTAACCTTTTGTAAGTGAAACCATTTCTGTATAATTAGCCATTTATGCTTTTCTTTTCTCCTGAAGTAATTTTTTATTTTCCATGTAAATCTTGTTGTGCCCATTCCCCCCTTCCCTTTCCCCCCACACCCATGTGGCTCATGCTTTTTCCTTTCTTTAAAAAAAAAAAAATGTTTGGAGAGGTGTGAAGTACAAGATAGAATATAATGTGGGCTAAATCCGGGGCTATTCAACTTGACTAGACTCTTAGCCTTCCAGAATATTGAGAAAGTAATTAGTGGGAAGGAAAGTGTTAGAAGAGATAGCTGCAGTTCTTTGTATGGGAAAGAATGTTTCTCCTTGGTGATGAGGGGGGCATTGTCACCCTTCTGAATAAATCTTAAGCAAAGTACAAAAACACCAGCAGGCGAGACAATGCCTGGCCCCTCTCCCTTTGGGGTGGCGGTACCTTGTATGGGTAAGTTTAGAATTGGGTTTCCTGTTCAGGTTTTTGACGAGTCATAATGTTGAGTGGCAGGCTAACCTTTGAACTTTCTGTGTGTTTGACATCAAAAGGAATTCTGTGCTATACCAAAAACCTTTTATGCAAGGAATTAATACTCCTAAGGTACAGAGGGAAATTAGCAGCAGACTTGGAGAGCGATGGTGGGAAAACTAGTATCTTTCATTTGCTTAGTTTTTTTGGACTATAGTTGGGTTTTTTTTGTTTGTTTGTTTGTTTTTAAGATGGGAAGGTCACATTTCTCTAGTCCTTCGTATGTTGCTTCTAATACCCTTAAAATTATTTTTCTTATGCAAAATTGAATTTGATGAGAGGTTTTTTTGTTTGTTTGTTTTTGTTTTTGGTGACTTGAATATTCCCCTGATTCTCCAGTACATCTCCTTGTGTTAATTTTACTCATGAAAAAGCTTTCCCACGAGAGGCATGTTTTTAGTAACATTTTTATAGTATATGATACCTTTTATAGTAAAAACATGAATCCGTAAGTGTGCTTTTCGCATGACTTCTCTTTTAATGGAATTGAAAATCTTAACTCATTTTGCTAGCAAATTTTTGCACATAGTAGGTTCTTAATATTTGAACTGAATCCCCTATTCCTTGTATTCTCAGAGTCTAATGTGTTTCATTTTGTCTTTCACTGAGAGTTGTGGGGTTTTTTGTTGGTTTTTGTTTTTTTCTGTGCACATGTAGATGTTTGTTTTTTCTGTTCTTAATTTTTTTGTAACTAAATACATCCATTACTCAGTGTTTCCCTATTTATGAATAAGAGTGATTTAAATCTTTCCCACATGGCGTTATGTGATGTGTATTGTAACTGGAGGCCACCACTTGTTTGCCTTTATTTCTTTATTTGCCTTTCATTTTTAGAAGATGACTTACATATTTATTACATAAAATGTCTTTCATGATGACCTTTGGGGCTGAGATTTTTTAATTTTTTTCTAAAACGGTCTTGACCTAGGAAGGCTGATGATTAAAATTTTTAAATTAAAAATCTAGTCAAATGCCCCTCATTCTTTAACAAATAGTAAGTTATGTAAAGAAAGGGTTGGTAAGGGAGCCTGTAGAGTCACAGTGACGTAAGGATATAACAAATTTTGTTTTAAAACATGGGGAAGACTAAATCATAGTGTTTAGGGAGGCACACGGGTGATAAAACTATATAGAGATGCAAAATATTACTCTTAAAAGTAGTTTATAAATATGTTGCCAGTAGTATACAGAATGATCACTTAATTTATGACAGAAGCATTTGGTATTTACAAATGTTTTTAATTTTTTAAGAAACTACAAATGAAATCAGGTTATAAGCTGTAGGCACAGGTGTTAATTATAGCTAATGTGAAAGTTCTGAGTTATTAATAAAAATATAAGGAATAGTCTCTGAAGTATGGGCCTAGCAGGAATACTAAGTAGAAAGGTGGCTCTGTTTTTTTTTTTTTAAACTGTGAAGTAAATTTATTGTCATTGTATTTGATATTTATTATCAGAGTCCCTATGTTAATTCTGGTTTTATTGCTTTTCAGAATAATTAAGATCTAAATCATCCGCTGAATCCTGCTTGATTTTCTGACTTCTTCCTTCATCCTACGAATACTATTGGTTACTTTCCCTATGCCTTGCCTTGTGCTGAGGCTACAGTGAGTAAATACCATAGGGTGACCCTGCTTTTAAGGATCTTCTGGGATGGGGCCTTGAATAGTAGGACTCATTATTTTTGCTGTAAAAGTTTATTGGGATCCATCCTACAATACCATTACTGCCATTACTGTATATGGCTTTTCTTTTTTGGTTAAAATACACATTTTGCCCTGTTTTGTGGTAATTTATTTGATTACAGTGGTCATCATTGAATCATTAGGGAGGCTTCCTGAGCTCGATCCTAGGGATTGTCCAAAGCCTAGTGGTGATCTGGAAGGCATGAGAATGCATGCAGCCAGAGGCTCACTGCTCACTGGTGAGCTCTTCCATGTACAGCAGAACCCTGGGCATTCCTAATGTACCCCCTTGAAAGACAGTTCATTGCCTCCTAGGAGTTCTGGACATTGTGGGAATAATTTGTGTCCTTTATTCCTTCCTTCCTTCCTTCCTTCCTTCCTTCCTTCCTTCCTTCCTTCCTTCCTTCCTTCCTTCCTTCCTTCCCTTCCTTCCTTCCTTCCTTCCTTTCCT